>NW_012114544.1:4213702-4314900 GCF_000951035.1 Colobus angolensis palliatus | reverse complement strand
TAATGATAATAATGGTTCTCCTTCTGAAAATGATGCATAAAAAGGGTTTTTTTTTGTATTTAAAACTGTGAATAGACAATAGAAAATCAAGAAAAACTTCATTAGAGACAAACCTAACTTATCTAATCAGATTTAAAGAAACATTTAGCTTCCTTTAAAAAAACTGTCACACATTAGGTGGTAAGTAAATCATAATACTGAGAAATAAATGAATTATAACTATATAATTTTGTATTAAAACAAAGTGAAACTGTCAACCTAATGTTATTCAGTAAATGTTCACATTAAAACATTTATAATTTTACTTTTTTAATAAAATAAAATAAAAAAGTTATTTGCTTTAATGTTACTATATAACACAAATAATAATATATTTGAAACAATGGTAAACAGTGATTTCTTTATTTCAAACTATATTATTTTAATAGGAGTATATAAATTAAAATTTCTGCACACATAAATGTTCTTGAAAACTTTTATTCTTAAACAATAATCTGCTCATTTAGTTGAGGCACTCTCAAAAACAAAATTGAGATTCCCTTTTTTTCTTTATTTCAATAGTTGTTGGGAAACAGGTGGTTTTTGGTTACATGAACAGGTTCTTTGGTGGTGATTTCTGAGATTTTGGTGCACTCGTCACTCAAGCGGTGCACGTTGTACCTAGTATGTAGTTTTTTATCCCTCACCTCCCTTCCAACCTTACCCACTGAGTCCCCAAAGTCCATTATGTCATCCTTATGCCTTTGCATCCTTATAGCTCCCACTTGTAAGTGAGAACATATAATATTCGGTTTTCCATTTCTGAGTTACTTCACTTAGAATAATAGTCTCCAATTCCATCCAGGTTGCTGTGAATGTCATTATTTTGTTTCTTGTTATGGCTGAATACTATTCCATGGTGTAAATATACCACATTTTCTTGATCCACTCATTGGTTGATGGGTATTTAGGTTAGATCCATGCTTTTGCAATTGCAAATTGTACTACTATAAACATGTAGGTATAGGTGCCTTTTTCATACGATGACTTATTTTGCTCTGGGTAGATGTTCAGTAATGGGATTGCTGGATTTAATGGTAGATCTATTTTAAGTTCTTTAAGGAATCTCTGTGCTGTTTTTTGTAGTGGTTGCATTAGTTTACATTCCCACTGGCAGTGTAAAAGTGTTCCATTTTCACCACATCCCTTTCAACCAATATTTATTTTTTTTAAATTTTCTAATTATGGCCAGTGTTGCAGGAGTAAGGTGGTATCTCATTGTGGTTTTAATTTTTCATTTCCCTGATAGTGATGTTACGCATTTTTTATATATTTGTAGCCATTTGCATATATTCTCATATATCCAATATAGGAATGGCCACTAAAAGTACACAGTGTCAGCCAAAAAACAGAAACATGTCACATTTACAGGATGTGAGTGACAGCCTGTGGATGGTAGGTAGACCCCTGCCTGCATCTTATATGTCTAGAGAGTTTCTAAGTGTGCTTAACACACAGGGAAGGATATTAGAATGGAAGCCATATTTCCACAACCAGCTGCAATACTAGGTCGAACTGAAGTATGTGGCCCCAGGCTAGCTTCTAGACACAGCATCCACCTCCTCGTGAGCCCAAATCTAAATCATATGATTTCAACACACTTTCTTCATGCACATAAGAAAAAATAAATAAATGTAACAGAACTTTAAAAAACAATGTGGAGGTAGAGAAGGAGTTGTGGACAAAATGACCTAGGATACACAGCCTTACATAGAGCTTTGCATCAAGCTACATGCACAAAGAAGACAGAATGGAGAGAGGAGACCATGATGGACATTCTACATTAAGGATCCAGGCCTAACCTAGACCTTTCTACAGGGTAGAAGCAAGAAATAACATGGATGGCCCGATAGTGTTAACTTTTCAATCCATGGTAAACATGCTCACCAGGGAGGTGCCTACTAGACCTGTGACCCAATTAGACTCTGACAGACTATACCAGCAATCCTTCTCCCTGAACATGTTCCCAAGAAAAAATCTGGGCACCATTAGCTAAGGTAGCCTCCCCCTAGTAGTTGAGTATGCTTTTTGTCTGTGGCATACATTACTTTCTTCATGCTACTAAAAGACATAAGTAGGGACAATAATATAATTAATGAAAAGACCACTAACTAATCTAATTTAGCCATTATGATATTTCAGACACTCTTCCAGGCAAATAAAAAGGGTTCCAGTTAATAAAAAGGATTACCAATTTACCACTTACCAGCTTCCTGTAGTAAGTGCCATTGTTGCCGTATTTTACAAATAATGAAATGCTACTTACAGAAAGATTTAACAACTTAATCAAGTTTTTATACCAAATAAGTTGTAAAGCTAGAATGCAGTTTGAATCTAAATTTGTTCCTTATAAAATTACACTCTACTGTGTCCCACAGTTACAAAGACTTAGTTGAAATCCTGGACCCTATGCTATTCTAGAAAAGTTACTTTTGAGAGCAAATGCTGTTGCCTCCCTGATAGAGTTGTGAAAATTAGATTAAGCCATCTATATGATCCATCTCTTTGGTCTCTCTTTTTTCCTTCCACAGTATTCTTAACCTCAAGTGCTTTTTTCTTGCTTGTTGTCCCTCATCCCATAATACTTTCTTCTTCCTACTCTAGAGTGTGTTCATTGCTTTTTTTATAGAAACTTTCTTCCTTGATAAACGAATATCTTAATTCTGTTTTCATCTTCAGGAATACATTTATTTTATCTCCCAACTTTAACTGAAATGTGTTTCCCCTACAGCATTCTCCAGTTCGATTTCTGATTTCTTCCTATACTCTTTCACCACGAACTCCTGAAACAGGGACTACAGCTGGAATAGTGTGCATGTAGACATATATATAAAGAAACTATATATAGTATAATTCTGTATTATATTTTATTAATATATTAATTTACATTTCTATTTTCAGTCTTCCCCAAATGTTTAGAATGTCAGTGATAGTACACCTTTGTTTGTTGTGTTCACGAGGGTATCTCCCGAGTCTAAACTGGTGCTTGTCACTTAGTGGTTCTCAAAACATTATTGTTAAATGATTAAATCAATAAAACCTGAATTATCAGGTAATATATATCTTTTATAATTCTGGAGAAGGGAAAAAGGAAAGCATAAACCATTTTATAACATTTATCTCCATAAATATGTGGAAATCTCAGTGGTATATAAAAGTTCAATTTGTTTCCTTTAGATGAGCGAAGAACGCTGGCATCTTTGATATTACTGTGCTTAAAATCTTTCATTTTATGAAAAGCACACCTAGCTCTAATCGCATCCAATTAAGATAAAATCAGAATACATTGTTGATGTTATTGATTTCATAAATCTAATGCTCAATTACAAAATGACTCCAAATCAGTGCCAAGATCTAGATGACTGTTGCCTCTCCCAGAATTAATTTTGCAGAAACAGCCTATATTATGAATCACTTCTTAGGCAACGAAGGTCAACCGCTTATAGTTAATGGAATGTTTTCATGTGGGATAATTTATGTGTATTGCCTTTCTTTTATCAAAATATATTTCTGACTACATATGGCCTGATACTGAAGCATCTCTCTATTTCTCAAGACAGATGTCTTACTGGATGTGACTTGGCTGAAGAAAATTGCGATAGATTTACTATACATAACTAAAGTATTAATATTAAAATTATTAGTAATAACTATGTAAATAGTGGTCACGTTCTTATTTCAAATCAGAATACATTGTTGTACAATAATTAAGAGAACATTATATGACATGAAACTGGATAAGAGAGTAGTAGAGCTATAGACTGGGGGAACATTGGTTTTTGAAACAGAAAAAAAGACAAAGAAGTCTAATAGACTTTAAAATAGCTATTAAAATTTACATTTTAGAAGCCAAAACTATGAAAACTTTATTGTGATAAGCCATATCTTGAAATCTCATTCACATAATGTACACAGTTGTCATGATTATCATGTTCTAGAGCTTGGCCCAGTGACTTCTCTAACCAAGGGTTCATTTCTGAGGGCAGTAATGTTAGATGAACTGAGTTCAAATCTCAAATCGAATGCTGTCAGAGCTTAATCAAATTTTCTTTACCTCATTTGTAAAAGCAAGTGCTTTGCTTTTTGGGTTTTCATGAGGATTAAATGAGTTAATATATATGACATGTTTAAAATAGTATCTGATCCCACCATTGCTCTCCAGTCTGGGCAACAGAGCGAGACTCCATCTCAAAAAAAAATAAATAAATAAATAAATAAAGTGATATCTGACTTACAACAATTATTCTTTAAACATTGGCTCTTATTTTTTATTGCTATGGCACATATTTCTCCATGCCATAAATAGGTTAACAATACTCACTAACATCAAAGTTCTTATGAGCCTTTTCAAGTCATACCTTGACTTATGTCAGAAACAGTAAAGGTTTTAAAGAATTAAAGATAAATGTGCCATTACTTGTTAAAGTATTTATTAATCATGTAACTTTAGAAAACCTACTAGTCATGCCTAAAACACTATTTTTACCTGTAACTAGCTACCATATACTGCTATTTGAGATGATTATTTTACAGTCTGTGCTACCTTTTTAGTTAACTTCAGGCAATAATACAAAGGAAACAATAAATTAATAAAAATGGGCTTGTAAGTGCACTATTTTGTAGTATTTTTGATGGTTGTAAATACCTCTATCATAGGTAATTTTTTAGCTACCAAAATTCTGTCAATGAACGTGGCATTGGGAAATTATGCATACAATTGACTCTCTTGGGTCAGTATAGCTGGCCCCAGCACATCACTGTTTCTACCCAGCGGAGGATTATTTATCAGTTTGTGCACCATGTTCAAAGGAACTTCCTCCAGGAGTAGCAAAAAACTTTTCCCCATCACAACATCGGTAGAAAAATTAATGATACCAAGAAGAGTTTGCAAATTTCAGAGTGACCAGTAAAAGAAATAGCTTAGACTTAGTCCTAATTATCTAAAAGAAATGTCCAGGGTATAGTGGAGAGGGGAGACAGTATTCTATAGGACTTAAATGCTGAATATCTATATTTGAAAATATTCTACTTAGAAAAAAATCAATAAAATACATGGAGTAAATAATAAAATAATGGAGTAAATATTAGTTTTAATAAAAAACTAAAGGCAAAAATTGGGCATCAAAGCACACACTAGAGAGTGTAGAATAAGATAAATACAAACTGGAGAGAAAAAACAGTCTGCATTATTTCAGCATTTCTCAGACTTTAATGTGCATACAAGTCACTGGAATCTCTTGTTAAATGTAACTGCTGATTGATTAG
This sequence comes from Colobus angolensis palliatus, assembly GCF_000951035.1. Classification (NCBI taxonomy): domain Eukaryota; kingdom Metazoa; phylum Chordata; class Mammalia; order Primates; family Cercopithecidae; genus Colobus; species Colobus angolensis. The sequence goes on along the minus strand of NW_012114544.1, from coordinate 4,309,596 downwards.
GAATGGGATGGGGCCTGGAACTCTGCATTTCTAATAGTTAATACTGATTCCTCTGGTCTTTCAATCGCATTTTGAATTCCCATGTACTATGTTATTTTAGCTACCTTCAGTTTCTCAATGATTTAAAAAAAATCTAGAAAAAATAAATTCTGAGTAAGTAGCCAACGCTGAATTGTTTTAGAAAGTGAAAATTCAGCCATTTTCACAGGGTGTAAGGTAGGACAGAGGTTCCTTGGTTGTTTATTTATTAGTTTGCTTGATGACTTATCTAGGAAGCAATGTCAAATAGTTTGGAGAGTGGGAGCAACTTGATTGAGGTGTGAGAAGGGTGGAACCTCCTCTATTCTCTGAAACTGTTTCTGAAAGAGATAATCCCTTAGCTTGTATTATTAACTTCACAATGCCTCCCTGGATGAAGAAGAAAATCTGGCAGATGTGTGAGGTGAATCTCCCTCTGCTGCTCAGCAAAATGTCCATGAGTCTGTTTGGTAACTCTTCCTTCCACCACAAAAAGAGTTGGGAAACTTGGGAACTGTTGGCTTCTTTCTAGGCTTCAGTGGCATAGCAAGAGCAAGTCTATCTCACAGCCACGATATTCTCAGCCCACCTATGGCATTATAAACAAAGACACCTAGCAGTAGTCTCTTCCAAAGGATATGAGACATTAAGCTTCTCTCTAGGTTCGAAACTTAAGTATCATATTTATGCAATTCATCCCAACAGGGAACTTCGGGATAATTGTGTTCTAAAGATGTGAGTTTAGGCTGCTGTTCCTAACAAATTGTTCTGCAAAGAGCTTCTCCAGCATATTAAGCTGGATAATATTTTGATAGTTAACGTATCCAGTTTCTTCTTTCCTTCCTCTTCTGTGTAAATAAATAGCATGTGTAGTTTTGCAATTGACTTAGGGAATACATATGGTTAACAGCACTATTCTGAGCCATATTGGAGCCTGTGGCAAAAGAAAAAAATTAGTAATATTGATCTTATTTTTACTTAAGAATCAAATACTTTGTTCATCATGCATTTTCTGACTTTAATTTTGATTTTTTTTAAATTGCATTACAATCTTACTGATCTTGATATTAAGATGATTTTTTTGCTGCCCTTTTAACTTTCGTGTTCAAGATTATTACTCACTGATCTTTCACAATTGGCTAGGTGAAAGGACTCCAAGACTTCCTAGTTTGGGTTTTGCAAAAATCTAAGCCTATTGCATAATATATAGTTTGCAGGAAGATATATAGAAGGTGTGGAAGAATTTTCTACATGAGTAGGAGGAAAATTCTTGAACTAGGAGATGAAGACAGGTCTGTGTGTTTTAGAGCAGCTTGGATACCTATTGTAACCTCAGCAATACTTTATATGGGAGGCATATCCTAAAGGGAAATATACTTTTGTGCTTCTAAGTAGATTTGATTTTACTCACTGAGATATTAGGCTTGGAAAATATTCTTATTTCACAAGGATACTATGAAAACAGCAGAAAGCCTTGAGCTTGGGAAAGACCATGGAGGCCTAGTCAGATATTAACATGATTCTAGGATTGTTAGGGGGACTACTTAAAATAAACAGGGTTAAACTTTTTGACAATTTCAGCAGGATTTGTGTGTGTCTCTGTATGTTTACTAAAGAGGGTGCCTAGGGAAAACTAAATTAATGTGATATTTTGTATACATCTTAAACCAAAATTCATACAAAGTATATATATATATATTCTAGGATTGTTAGGGGGACTACTTAAAATAAACAGGGTTAAACTTTTTGACAATTTCAGCAGGATTTGTGTGTGTCTCTGTATGTTTACTAAAGAGGGTGCCTAGGGAAAACTAAATTAATGTGATATTTTGTATACATCTTAAACCAAAATTCATACAAAGTGTATATATATATATACACCGATTGATGACCTTGCCTATTCAGTGGCATCCAGATGCTGGTGTACATGGTGGAAAAGCCTAAATACTCCCTAAATAGTTACTTACAGTATGGAAGATTATTTCTGAATGGGTATATAAGATACTTTAATTCTTGGTTCCTAACCCAGTGTCTAAGAATATTACTTCTTCAACATCATTGAATAAAATAGGATCTATTCACCATGATTATGTTATTGAATCACAACCTTTAGGCCTTGGATGATTAAATTTGGATGGACATTGTATTTTCCATAAATTAATTTATGGGTTAAATTGACTGCATTATATTATCTTGAAAATTTGTGATTAGGACATCCTGACTGAGACAGTAAGACCTTTGGAATATGGAGGGCACTTGAATCTAATGATCATGTGAAATCAAAGACGAAGTCAATGCTATAACTATGACTCTAGAAACTAGAGAGACAGAGTCACAGGTGATAATAATAATAACTGAAATTTGGGTCAGCATGCACATTACTATTAAGTACCATAGAGAAGGATGAAAGTGGGTATGGGATTTGATTTTTAAATTTTCCCCCAAAGTTGAAAAAGAACTTAAACTCTGTTTTTAATCATACTGACTGGTCCTGAGGGAGAAATAGCCAATAAGAGAAAAGAACATTGTTCAGAGATGAGACCAGGGAAAGCTCTACCTACAAACTCTCATGCACTGAGGGCTACAGTATAGAATGAAAAGGCCAAATGCTGACTACATGAAATACAGGTGCTTGATAAGTCATGTGCATCATACTTCTAACCTAAACCACAATCCTATCCCTCAAGTTATTTATAATAAAGGAATTATATTTATACTCCAAACTGAATCATGGTAGTTTTAAAATGTATTATTGCATTAATAGGAAGCCACATCTACCTTAAAGGAAAAAGTGTTTTGGTCACAAAAATAAATTTGTAGTGGTGAAAGGCTGGGGAGCATATTGGAAGAGTGGCGTTGACAGTCTGTATAAAATTCAAGCTAACCCAAAAGCCATTTTGAAGTTGCATACTGGGCAACTCAATCATTCCATTGGAAATTTTAAACCAGGTACTGTTTCAACTGCTTTTCAGATATAAAGAGATGCTTTTAAATGGCCTGTGCATTCTGTTTCATGTATATGCATTCTGAAAATCATGAGAAGATGTAGCTAGGGCATTGATATTATGTTAGAAAGTGAAAATGTACAAAGTTAAAAATGTTAGGAAACTTCAGAGCGATACTACTGTATTTTAAAATTTTTATCACTTGTGACACTTTATTAATCTAAACCAATCTTAAATGTTTTTACCAAAAATTCACCAGATAATTAGATTAAACTACGAATGCCTTAGAAACATATTTCAACTCATTTTCTTAAAGCTCTGTTGTTTATTAATCTATTAATTTGTGCATAAGCACAAATTTTCATTATGATTACAATATCTATGAGGTGAATGAGTTAAAAGTAAAATGTTTTAAAGTAGTAGCGATTTTATTACAAAGTGTTGCAACATCACCAAGACCAAAAATCCAATAGCAATAGACTTAAAGGAGACAAATACATAATAGCTAATCATTTAGATATAAATTTAGCAAAATAATTTTTTCAGAAAGATGAATTAAAATCTAATTCACACAATTTATTGAGTGAATTACACAACAATCACACAATTGATTACAAATGTTTCAATATGTTTTTTCTCTTTCGATCTAGCAATCTGACAGAAAATTTTCCTTTAAGAAAAACCAGTACATACAAGAGCCTTTCTGAGTCCTTTCCCCTGTCATTAGTCCTTAAATTCATACTTTTTTATTGATCCTCAGTGATTAAACTTATTTCTTACATTTCTCAAATTTGTATACCTTTCTTGCCCATACTGTAGGGACATTTCTGTGGTGGATTTTATCTTGCCCCTTCCCACTAGCGATCTTCATTGTCTTTGAATATACTGACCTATACAAGCATTTTAGACAGATCACTGAGGCTAGAGTTTGGCGAGTGAATTTGAAAATGAGAAAATCTATGATTTTCTGTGAGACCAATTAGGAGTATTGCAAAGTTTCCGAAAGAAAAAAAAAAAATTTAACCTTGAACTACAAGAAAAAGTCAGAATGCCGAAAGGAAACATTTATGAGAAATGCTAAGCAGGAAGCTAGTGGAGCATTTAGTGACCACCTGAGTATGGAAGTGAGAATGAACATAGTCCATATTTTTGCTCTGGGAAACTGAATGGTGCCTTTCATTGAGGTAGGGACTAGGAAAAGTGGAAAGTGTTTTATATGGCTCTGAGTGTCTGTGTGTCATGGAGGTAACAGTAGTGACATTCTTGTTGTGTGCATTTCATTTGATTTATATATTTGTATATTACCTATATTTTGTCCAAAATATCTTTTCTTTCAGTATTATTCTTTCCCAGCATGGTAGGGTTGTCTATTTCATTACTGTAACTTCCCTCACATGAACGTCAATTTTAGTCATTATAATTACAGGGAATTTTGGTCAAGACATATGAAAAGTTTAACATAATAGTTTCCTAAGTTTTTCCTCATAGATAGTCCATAGATTTAAAATATGTTGAAAAGTTGAATTGAAAAGTACCCTAGATTCCAATATGGAGGCCATCCCAACATAAATAGGAAATTTAACCCATTGGTTTACAAAAGCCATATTCCCCAGGCTCAATCCTGAAGTAAATAAAAAGCTGACTTTATTTTAAAAATTAAACCCAAGTTACCAATTTCTAAACTGATCTATTTATTTTTTCAGTGGAAATGTTGGTCAATATCTCTGCCAAAATATGGAAGTACAAAGTAACCCAAATGATAAGAAAAGAACATTTGATAATCTGCTTCTGTGATGCACACACATCCAGAGTAGCTAAAAGCAGATAAAAATAGCATGATGATGCAAGGATTCTAATTTTAGACCACATCAAAGATGAATAGAAACTCCAAAATTAATACCTATTTAATTTAAGTTTGCTTACATTCGCTAAAACTTAGTTTCTCCATCTGTGAAAATAAGACAATAGTGATATCTACTTCCATTGAAACTTTTTGAGCGTTAAATGACATGGAAGTAATTCAAGAGTCATTTATCCATAATACTATATTATTGTAACTGGGCAACAAAGCAATAAATATATAATTATATATGTCCATAGCCCAAAAGTGCATGGTTGAAATTTTCTTACGTTTGACAGATGACTGCTTTGTCAATTATAGATGTGGCTGAAACTTTCCATACTGTGTGTTTTTCACCCTGGCATTAGTGGTTTTAATGACACTAATTTGAAATTTTGAAATTTCACACATTTCAAATTTCACACATTTGAAATTTTAATAAAATTTATTTATTTAATAAAATTTTAATAAAATTTCTCAGTGTTTTCCTTGTCTCTTTCAAGGTCATGAAGTGAAAATGAAGGAAATGAAATAATTCAGGGAGATATGTTTATGGACTGGATGGGAAAAGATAAATCAAGGGTTTTCGGCATGAATAATTGTGTGCTCAGTGATATCTACTGTAATGAGGAAAACTGGACAAATTGGAGACACAAGCAAAATTTCTGTTTTGAATATGTTAGATTTTAAATAACCCTTACTTATTCTGGAGATGACGTGGTTGTGTATGTGTCTCATGTTCAAGAGAATATTACTACCATAGATTTAAATTTGGTCATATGATACTTGATATGGCACTAGATGAAGTCCCTAAGGAATAAGTATATATAGAGAAGAGGGGGTTGGAACAATGCTGGGATATGCCTAAATTTAAAGTTTTACAGGAAATAACTTGTAAAAGAGACTGAGAAGTAGTCAGTAAGGCAAAAAGTCAGAACTGGTTGATAACATAAACATCTAAGAAAGGAAAATGAGGCAAGGAGAATGGTCCTGAGTTGTCAAGAAAAAATCAAAGTCGTGTCATTGGATTTGGTAATACAAAGGTTATTTTTGATCTTGACAAAAGTAGTTTCAATGAATCAGTTAGAAAGGTAGAAACTGAGTGATGAGTATAAAATGCAGAAATAATGAGTTCAGATGAAAATTTCCAAAAGATATTCTGTGATAAGGAAGACAATAAAAACAGAGGAGCACTTAGAGGAGAATATGGAATCAAAAGAATTTTTTAATTTGACAAAGGGAGGAGGGTGAAGTTCTGAGATGGCAAGGTATTCAGAGTTCAATGAAAGAGAGATTTAGCTCATATATGGAAGAGAATATTTGTTCACTTGGTTGGTTTGCAGGCAGGACAGTAACAAGACCGGATTTATAAAAATCACTGTTGATGCAGCATGAAGAATAACTGAAGTGGTTATTTTGATATTCCAAATGAGATATGGTGAGAGCCTGATCTAGGGGAAGAGCAGAGGTGATCAGGAAGGGAAAGCAAGTTTGTAGAAATTAAAAAAAGAATAGACTGGTGTTGATTATGGATTAGAGCACAGAAGTTAAAACTAAAAGAAAGAACTGGAGGGTGATTTCTACTTAACTTCCTAGGGGATAATGATGGCACCTTATTATCTAGTTAATAAATACTAGAGGTAAAGACAATTTGTATCTTGCTTATGTGAATTTCGAGATGCGTGGGAACATCACGTGAAGATGTCGAGTGGTTGTTATATATGCTATTCATTTAATTATGTTATTTTAGACCTATCATTTTAATTGAAATAAAAACATCATAGCTTATATTGTACGTAGGCAGTTTACACATGGTATAAGTTATGATGCTGTTATTTCAAATAAAAATGGTGTTTTTATTTAGACTGCCTACACAGTTTTATTTAGACTCCCTACACACAATATAAGCTATGATGTTTTTGTTTCAATTAAAAATGATAGTGGCCAATTCGTCTTTTTAATTATGATTTGTTTAGGCTCCAGACGTATGAAAAAATTAAAATGTATTTAACCAATAAATATAGAAGTTATTTTAACTAAGTTTGATAGAAAATAAAAACACCTAACTTAACTTTCATATCAAGATAAGGTAGCAATGCCTTGTGAAAAAGTAATAGAGTTAGCCCCAGTCACACTACACTATAGTTGTTAAAATAACTTGATTGTAATAGAGTAGGTTACTTATCTAAAACTTTTAAAAGATATAAACTGCATTTCATTCATCTAATGGATAATGTGTTGAATATATAAACAGGGATATATTTAGAATATCCATTTTCCATCTTGGCAGTTAAACATTTTCTATACAGTTCACATATACATTGCAATTGTATGCAAATCATAGCCTAGAGAACGTTTGTATGGCAATTGGATTTTTTGTTTCAAAAATGCTTAAGATTGAAATGAAAGTAACATATTATAATTTCTAATGTGATTCTTTCCATTTTCAGAAAGATTGCATCTTGCCCCAGGAAGATATGTTTTTATATGGATATTTCTCTTTCATGAATTTATTTATTTAGTTTCACCAAAGTTTAGGTAAGGAAAGAGCTATACATCAGAAGCAAACATATTTTTGTGGCTGCAGTGTAACCTTCCAGTTAATTCTAAATTAATTATTATTTCAATATTTCAGTAATAATGCCTTTCACTATTAATTAGGCAACAATACACAGTCTGCATGGAGGTTTTTTGGCACAGTTCCAGGTTTTGTTATTTTCTCTATAAAATGAATATTAAAAATTATCCTATCTCCCTTCCTTTTCCTCTCACAAAGATGACAGTTATGCATGAAAAGAATTGTGACCAATGATATCACCTTAGCATAGCAGGCTCTGGGCAAGGGCAGTGCTTGACAGGGGAAAAGTAAACTAGTGACTGTGTGTCAGTCACTGTAACAAATTCTATATCAGCATGATTATATCTAGCACTGACATCTCTGTGAAGTTGGTATTGCTATTGATTGCTCTACATCTCATTTTAAAGGTGACAAAGTGATGCTAACAAATTTTTAACTATCTTCCTAAATTCGTATAATTACTTATAGCTTAAGATATCAGCCTAGGTCTGTACAACGTATGAACTCAAGTTCTGCCTACTACATTCTGCTGGAGTGAAACAGGAACTGTGTAGGGAATGCTGGGCTGACCTTGTTTCCGTGAAATTCTTGATACTCTGGTGATATTTTACAATTTGTTGTATGGTTCTTTCTCCAAATCAAATTTATCTGAAAGTAATCCACATCAATTAATTCAACGTATAAAAGGGGTTTACTGAGAGAGAACATAGAACGCAGATTTCTAACCAAACTCAACAATAGAGCAAAGAAGAGCTGGGTCACATGCAAACGGGAACTAAAAATCAAAACCCAAAATTGTTTTCTCTGTCATTCTATAACCATGTGATTTTTCTCCTCGCTAATTTTTTCCTTCATATCAGCTATATTCTCCTTCAGTTGATCTCCTTTTCCCAATGTACACATATCTAAACAGAGCTACCCATCTCAACTACTACTGTGATCTTCCAGACTTTTTGCTGTCCAATGAGATAGCCACTAGTCACATATAGCTATTTGAACTTAAACTAATTAAATAAGAGAAAATAAAATAGTCAATGAATCTATTTCGTTACTCACATTTTAATTTACCAACAGCCACGTTTCCATCATCACAGAAAGTTCTATTTACAGCGACCCATATATTCTAGTTCTTCTTTGTCCAGCATGTGTTTTTTGTAATTTATTTGTCTCCTGGTTCTAATTCTCAATTCACTGTGGACATTTCATGCAAGTTCCTGATCCTTTGCCAGAATTTGATGTCCTGTCCTGGTCCAATCATTTTGGAGTAGGGGGAGAAAGGTCCACTGTCAAATGTGCAGGGCATGTGGGCAGGGGAGCAATGTTATGTACTCTATCTTTTCTTAATTTTCCATATACAATGTCCATATTGCTCAGAATTATAAATCATCCATTACTATCAAATTTTCCCTTATAAAGTAAAATTGGCCTTAATTTTTAAATTCGTTCCATTCCTCCCGTTCTTGTAAAATTTTTATTAGGATAGAAATTGGTAACTAGTAGATATTGGTAACTAGTAGATAGATAGTTACATTAGAAAAGATTTGCAATATCTTTTCTGATATTGCTTTTACAACAAAATTAAATAAATAGTTCAACAATAGAACATGTAGAGCTTAAAATTATTTTACCAGCAGGAAAACATTTTCGAACTGTATTGGGAAAGCCAAAATAATTCATTATTTCCTTGTTTTACCTCCCTATATAATGTTCTCTGATGTTGCTCTAAGCAAACTCTCATTTAATATTTTTGGCTGAAATGCATGTTTACTCATGATACACATGACTCAGTGTGAACTTCTTTTTCAAACTATGGCCACAAATGTCAACTCATCTACCCAAGAAGGATTGTCAAGGAAGTTTTATTAGCCACAGACATCATAGACTTGGGTATGATTTGCCTATGTCCCTGTGAACAACACATTTATAGGCACTTCTCATTGCTATGGAATTAGATATTCAAGTGAGGAACCCAAAAGCTTACACTTTATTGGCTATAAGGAAAATCTGCTTCTGATTCTTGGCAAATGTTATTAGGGATGTTCTTTATAATTCTAAAGAAGGATTTATGAAGATCTTGTGGATGATGAAAAATTGACACCATAAAATAAAATTCTCTATTAGCATTCAATTTTATTGAGACTTATGTTAATTTTGTGCTTCAAACTGTCTGATTAGCAGCTATATTGTTCTTTAACACCATTACCTATAAATGATCCTATGAGGGAATCTTGCATAAATGATTCTATCCCTCAGAGACTTTTAAAAATAATTAATGCTTATGATAACTTTGAGTTCTTTGGATAAAAGAAGCTTTTGAAATAAACCACTTATGATGTTATTAAATCACTAATGATAGAAAAAAAATCTTAGAATGTTATTTGCATGAAAATTGGTACTATAGTTTTAGTGTGTGAACAACCAAAGGAAACCCAGTGATATACATAGTTATATTCTTTGAATTTTACTTTTAAATTGAGATAACGTAATAAATGTACATATTTATGAGGTATATAGTGATGTTTTACTACATAAAATGTATAGTGCTCAGATCTGTGTAATTAGCATATTCGATTTTTACTACTCTGTAATAGAAAATTCTTCCTAAAGTTGCTTTTATGTGACTAATATAAATACTATAACCATTTTGCAACTTTAAATTATGTTAATATTATGGATAATAACATTGTACATTCTCATTCGTTTAAAATCAAATCATCGAATATCTATTGTCACCAATATTTTCCAATATGCTTCAAAACCAAACTTAATAGCAGATAAATTATTCACTTTTAATAATAACAGAAACAACATTTCATTATGCTAACTCAATTTTCACTGAATCTTTCATCCTGTCTAACATAGGCAATTGCAATGCCTTCCCAGCAAGTGTCCTTACTCTTCTTTTAGTCTCTTTCCACTCTAATCATTCTTTCCACTGTTATCTTGCCGTGACAAGATAAAAATCATCCTGATGCATGGAATCTCAGCTCTGTCTCAGTGTACTTGGCAGCATTATTTCATTTCTATAATATTGGCTTTTCTCATCTGTAAAATAAAAATAATTCTTGTCTCTCAATATTGTTATAATGATTAAATTATGTATTATATGGGAAAACAACATGCATACTATAGAACCAGACTTATTCTTTGTAGAAATTTGCAATGTCTACTCACTTCCTGTGAATTAGGACCAATATCCTTATCAATGAAGCATATTCCTGTATTTGATAGCATGTCAGCGTGGCTACAATCAGTAATAATTTATTGTACGTTTCAAAATAACTAAAAGAGCATACCTAGAATGCTTGTAATGCAAAGAAATGATCAATGCTTAAGGTGATGGATAACTCCACTCTCAGCTCCCCATAAATTGTACCCCTGTCTAGGCTTTTTAACACTGGATTCTGACCAAATGAGAAGTCCAAGGTGTGATAAAGAAGGCTTGAATTTCTTTCACTCTTAACCTGCTGCTTTCTCTAAAGCCACACTTTCATAGACTCTGCGCCTTCCATCTGGAATGACCCAGCCCATTATTTCCTTTCTCTACTACGTATCTACATTTAGTTTCCACACACTTTACTCAAGACATTTCTGAATCACTGTAGCAGAAATCTACCCTCTCTTGGCCAGGCATGGTGGCTCATGCCTGTAACCCCAGCACTTTGGGAGGTCTAGGTGGGCAGATCACCTGAGGTCAGGAGTTGGAGACCAGCCTGACCAACATGGAGAAACCCCATCTCTACTAAAAATACAAAATTAGTTGGGCGTGGTGGTGCATGCCTGTAATCCCAGCTACTTGGGAGGCTGAGGCAGGAGAATTGCTTGAACCCGGGAGGCGGAGGTTATGGTGAGCGGAGATCACACCATTGCACTCCAGCCTGGGCAACAAGAGCAACATTCCATCTCAAAAAAAGAAAAATAATAATAATAATAATACCCAACTCAGAGATGCTACAGCTACTAAATGAGATAAACTACAATACACGTCCAAATATCATGTGAGTTTTTTTCCTTGAAAGTGCTAAATGAGGATTTTATTATTTTATATATGGAGGTTGTAGAAAGTTTTTTGTTAAGGCATCTTTTAAGCACGGACCTAAAGGAATCAAGAAAGAAAGGCTTGAGAACATCCGGGGAAAGGGCTTTCCAAACAGAGAAAAGAGGAAGTATGAAGCCCAAATGGCAGGCATCTTATGTGGTTAAAGCAGTGTAATCAAGGCAGAGTTAGAAGTTGAGTTTGAGAAGAAGGAGAAGGTGCAATTCATGCAAAGTCTTTGGGCCACGATAAAGAGTCATAACTCCTACTTTTACTTTGAGAGACAGTAGAGATCATGGAATTTGGAGCAGATGATCACTTTAGTTGCTGTATGGTGTGTGTGTGTGTGTGTGTGTGTGTTGAAAACAATGAAACTAGTGAGAAGTCTGTTACAATACTCTGTTAAAGATGATGGTGGGCTTTTCCTAGTGGAAGTGGTAAAGGTCTTGAGAAAAAATTTGACCATGGATTTTATTTTTTTTATAGGAAAATGCCAATTAATAAAAAGAATATGCTAATTTGGTGGATGTGGAATTCAACAAAAAGAAATGCATTGAATATAACTCCAAATAGTTGAAAGTATAATTTTTGTTGTTGCTTTTAAGATGAAACCTTGCTCTGTCTCCAGGCTGGAGTGTAGTGGCGCAATCTCAACTCACTCCAACCTCCACCTCCTGGGTTCAAGCAGTTCTCATGCCTCAGCCTTCCAAGCAGCTGGGACTACAGGTGCGCACCACCATGCCCAGCTAACTTTTGTATTTTTAGTAGAGATGGGATTTCACCATGTTGGCCAGGATGGTCTCAATCTCTTGACCTCATGATCTGCCTTCTTCGGCCTCCCAATGTGCTGGAATTACAGTCATGAGCCATCATGCTGGGTCTAATGTATAACTGTTATTATAATTATTACAGGTATAGATTATATCCTTTTTGAGATGGGGGAAATACTTAATGGCACTGATAAAATCTTTTTAGGTTTTCTTTACCCCCATTACCAAGGGTAGTATATTCTCACTAGAGTGAGTTTCCGAAGAATGTTAGTTTAAATGACCATAGTATTTGAAGAACCATATTCATGGTGTTAAATGACACTGATGGAAATTTGGGTGACAGCATTAGGATGAAAGGCTGGTCCCTGATCTGGACAAATTTAAGTCTGGAGTATGTTTCTATAACCACCAGGTGAAAATATGGAAGAGATAGCAAAGCTAGAGTAACAGATTTTTGAAATCCTTCTCATAGTTGAGCGGTTGAATAATGTAATGAAATGAAATTTCTAGAGAGCATTTATAACTGTTACCAAATAGGGGTCCCGATCCAGACCCAAGAGAGGGTTCTTGTATTCTAAACAAGAAAGAATTCAGGGCAAGTTGGAGAGGAAAGGGAAAGCAAGTTTATTAAGACAGAAAAGGAATGAAAGAAAGGCTTTTTCATAGACAGAACAACCTGGAGGGCGGTTGGTTGCATCCCCCCCTTTATTTTTAGTTGTATTTTAAGTTCTGGGATACTTGTGCAGAATGTGTACATTTGTTACATAGGTATACATGTGCCATGGTGGTTTGCTGCATTCATCAACCTGTCATTTCCTAATTAGGTATTTTGAATTATCTCCTAATTAGGTATTTCTCCTAATGATATCCTTCCTCTAGCCCTGCATCCCCTGAAAGGCTCCGGTGTGTGATGTTCCCCACTCTGTGTCCATGTGTTCTCATTGTTTAATTCCCACTTATGAGTGACAACATGCGGTGTTTGGTTTTCTGTTCCTGTGTTAGTTTGCTGAGAATGATGGTTTCCAGCTTCATCCATGTCCCTGCAAAGGACATGAACTCAACCTGTCATTTCCTAATTAGGTATTTTGAATTATCTCCTAATTAGGTATTTCTCCTAATGATATCCTTCCTCTAGCCCTGCATCCCCTGAAAGGTTCCGGTGTGTGATGTTCCCCACTCTGTGTCCATGTGTTCTCATTGTTTAATTCCCACTTATGAGTGACAACATGCAGTGTTTGGTTTTCTGTTCCTGTGTTAGTTTGCTGAGAATGATGGTTTCCAGCTTCATCCATGTCCCTGCAAAGGACATGAACTCAACCTGTCATTTCCTAATTAGGTATTTTGAATTATCTCCTAAAGGTATTTCTCCTAATGATATCCTTCCTCTAGCCCTGCATCCCCTGAAAGGTTCCGGTGTGTGATGTTCCCCACTCTGTGTCCATGTGTTCTCATTGTTTAATTCCCACTTATGAGTGACAACATGCAGTGTTTGGTTTTCTGTTCCTGTGTTAGTTTGCTGAGAATGATGGTTTCCAGCTTCATCCATGTCCCTGCAAAGGACATGAACTCAACCATTTTTATGTCTGCATAGTATTCCATGGTGTTTTTGTGGCACATTTTCTTTATCCAGTCTATCATTGATGGGCATTTGAGTTGCTTCCATGTCTTTGCTATTGTGAGTAGTGCCACAATAAACATATGGGTGCATGTATCTTTATAGTAGAATGATTTATAATCCTTTGGGTATATACCCAGTAATGGGATTGCTGAATGAAATGGTATTTCTAGTTCTAGATCCTTGAGGAATCGACACTGTCTTCCACAATAGTTGAACTAATTTACACTCCCACCAACAGAGTAAAAGCATTCCTATTTCTCCACATCCTCTCCAGCATCTGTTGCTTCCTGACTTTTTAATGATCTCCATGCTAACTGGCATGAGATGGTATCTCATTGTGGTTTTTATTTACATTTCTGTAATGACCAGTGATGATGAGATTTTTTTCATATGTTAGTTGGCCGCATAAATGTCTTTTTTTGAGACGTGTCTTTTTATATCCTTCATCCACTTTTTGATAGGGTTGTTTGTTTTTTTCTTGTAAATTTGTTTAAGTTTTCTGTAGATTCTGGATATTAGCCCTTTGTCAGAGAATAGATTACAAAAATTGTCTACATTTATATAGGTTGCCTGCCCATATTTACAGTTGCTTCTTGATTATATGCTAAACCAAGGGAGGATTATTCATGCCTCCCCTTTTTAGACCATATAGGGTAACTTCCTGATGTTGCCATGGCATTTGTAAACTGTCACAGTACTAGTAGGAGTGTGGTAGTGAGGACAACCAGAGGTCACTCTCATTGCCATCTTGGTTTTGGTGGGTTTTTATGACCGGTGTCTTGTACCAACCTCCTATCTCATCCTGAGACTTAGAATATCTTAATCATCTAGGGATTCAGCCCAGTAGTTCTCAGCCTCATTTACCCAGTCCCTGTTTAATATGGAGTTGCTCTGGTTCAATTGCCTCTGAAATAGCTAGAAAACAAATAAGACTGAGAATAAAAACTTTGAAATCTGCAACATGTTTGAGATTATTCATAGATTTAAAGTAATGAGATAAATGGAAAGATAACTAGGGAATAAGGTTGATTATATAAACAAATGAATATTTTTATCAAAAAGCATCTAAGTATTGCCAATATGTCAACTAAAAAATATTTTTCAATATAAGTGACATATGACACAAGGGACGTATAACAATTTTGACTGTTTTAGTCAGGGTTTTTCAGAGAAATAGAACTATTAATAATAATAGATAGATAGATAGAGCCATAATACACTGAGATTTATTATTGGCTCATGTATTTATGTAGGCTGAGAAGTACCACAGTCTGTCATCTATAATCTGGAGATGCAAGAAAACCAATGGTGTAGTTCTGAGAACTGATGTAAGTCCCCAGTTTGAGGACAGGAGAAGAATAATATTTCAGCTCAGCAGTTAGTCAGAGAGAACAAATTCTCCCTTCTTCCATCTTTTTATTTTATTAAGGACTTCAATGAATTGCATGATACCCATCCTTGTTAAGGAGGGCCATTTGCTTTACTCAGTCTACAACACAAATGCCAATCCCATCCAGCATCATCTTGCACACACACCTAGGAATAACTTTTAGCCAAATATGTGAGCACCCCATATCCAGCTCAAACGGATACATAAAATTAATCATCACATTGACTGTATGTCATTGTCCAATATAGTAAGGTAAATGCCATTTTCCTATTGAGAAGATCCATTTAAAATTTCATTGGCAACTTTAGTGTATAAAGTTCAAGGTCCTAGATAATATTAATAAATAATTAATTTGTTAATTTAACTACATAGTTATCATTAGTTACAACAAATCAATTTTAAATATTATTTATCAAGTCTCATAAAATCATATGAGTAGAACACTGATTTTTAATTTTTTTATGTTTGTGGACAATTTTACTCAGGGAATATGGGATCCTTCTCTAGACTCTAATATAAAAAGAATCTTGATATTCCCACACTGATTAAGTTGTGGCGATCATGTAGAATGCTTTTGGAAATTCAGGCATTTGAGGAAGTCCATTGAGGTGCTTTTGAAAAAACAAAAAATGTTCTCCTGATAAAAAGAGAAATGAACATACTGCAAAGGTTCCTCTCCCCTTTCCTGCCTTTTGACACAATTGTTTAAGAACACAATGCCCTGAGCACTGTCAGCATTTTACGTGTATATGACTTCCTAACTTCCTATCTTGTAACTTTAAGGGCTTAAACCTGAAGACAAAAATCAGCATATTTGTGAAATAGCAAAAAGACCTAAGAACTTAGGTTTTTCATAACACTATTGAGCCACTGAACTATCCCTGATACTGCAACCTCATGACATTTTGCCATCAGGGTTAACAAATATCCTTGCTGTTTAAGTCACTTATAGTCAGACATTCTCTTACCTCCAGCTCAAAGTATTTTAAATGATGCAATAAACAAGATAAGAAGTTAGCAAAATGGCAGCAGACTTGACTTAGACATGGTTCAATCCTGGATGCACATGTTTTCAAATGGAAGTTAGCAGTAAGAAATAAAAAAGACAAGTGATATTTGACAATAAGCAACTGCAAATGTCATAGTTTTGTGAAGCTTCTTGATTACTATCTTATCACTAATACTATCTTATCACTAATTTGTTAGTTTCCTGAGTAGCTTCCAAGTAGGCAAATCATAATCACTTGAAGATGCTTGTTAAAATGTAGATTTATATTGCGGCACTATTCACAATAGCAAAGACTTAGAACCAACCCAAATGTCCATCAGTGATAGACTGGATTAAGAAAATGTGGCACATATACACCATGGAATACTATGCAGCCATAAAAAAGGATGAGTTCATGTCCTTTGTAGGGACGTGGATGAAGCTGAAAACCATCATTCTCAGCAAACTGTTGCAAGGACAAAAAATCAAACACGGCATGTTCTCACTCATAGGTGGGAAATGAACATTGAGAACACCAGGACACAGGAAGGGGAACATCACGCACTGGGGCTTGTCATGGGGTAGGGGTAGGGGGGGAGGGATAACATTAGGAGAAATACCTAATGTAAGTGACGAGTTAATAGATGCAGCACACCAACATGGCACATGTATACACATGTAACAAACCTGCATGTTGTGCACATGTACCCTAGAACATAAAGTATAATAAAAAAAATGTAGATTTATTGGCGTCATCACTTTCAGACTTGGAATCCACAAGGGTTTATGAATCTACATTTTACACAATCCCAAAGGGATTCTTGTGTAGATTAAAGTTAGGGCTGCCAAGAGGTAAATTTAGGGTGTTAATCCAAACAGCTCCAAATAGGGGGAACTAATCACAGAGATCTGAGCTCTGTTTAGACCCTCACCTTTTTTGAACCAGCAGAGTACTTCCAGTGCTGAGTAAAATTAAGATTTTGGTTTCAGTGACTTAGAGGATAAGGAGTTATCATCACTGACAGCTGATGATAATAATTACCCAGCACTAGAGTTACTTCACTGGCTCAGGAAAGGTGAGGGGCTAAAATTTCCAATGGGGCTACACTTCTTCCCACTTGAAAAGGCATGAGAACGAGGAACAAATAGAAATGCAGCAGAGATTTCAAGCAAGATGATATTTGAAAGGAAACGTGTTTTTCATAATTAAATAAATTAAGGAGCCAAGTAAAACAAATTTAAAATAATTTAAAAAATACTAAAAAGGAAGAGCGATACAGAACAGTGAATAGGGAGGCAATTCCATTATTGAAACAATGCCAATACCCTACTTCCTGAAAAAACTTTTCCTTGTATCTAAAGGTGACAAATAATTCACTAATGTATTTTGTGTTACTGTATTAATAGAGAAAAATGTGTGGTGGACAGTCAAGGCAAAGGAAAGAACTAGTCCTTGATTCTACCACTTGTTTCAGGAAGAAAAAATGCTTGAGTGAATAAACAAATGAGTTCATAAATAGCATGCTTAAGATTAGTAACTCAACAATAGATATTTAAATATGATAATATAAAACTTGCTTTTGTTTGTCTGTTTGTTTTTTCAAGATGGAGTCTTGCTGTGTTGGACTGGAGTACAGTGAGTACAGTGACGTGATCTTGGTTCACTGCAACCTCTGCCTACTGGGTTCAAGCAATTCTCCTGCCTCAGCCTCCTGAGTAGCTGGGATTACAGGCGCCCACTACCATGCCCGACTAAGTTTTTTATTTTTAGTAGAGACGGGGTTTCACCATGTTGGCCTGGTTGGTCTTGAACTCCTGACCTTGTGATCCACCCACTTCGGACTCCCAAAGTGCTGAGATTACAGGCATGAGCCACCACATCTGGCCCCAAACTTGTTTTAAAAATAATTAAAATTTTGGTTTCAGTGACTTAGAGCCTAGGGAAATCCTGATCCAAGGAAGACCTTTGATCTCATTGTTCTCCTCTGCCCTTCTTTAAACTACTCCTCCAGAAGTCCCTCACCTCAATAAAATGGCTCAACCCACACCAAAAAAAAAAAGTTAACATTTCGAGGCAGGTGAAAAGAAAATTTAGAAACATAGCAAAAATATTCTGAACCAAAAATGAGTTGTTAATTTATTTCCTAACTGTAGCAGGCAAATGTCAGCTTGATTTTCTTATCCAAACTGAGAAATATATGCCCTCCTTGTGAAGGGAATATTAGTCAGAATTTGATCTCTCCAAACTACTTTTGTAGTTTTTTTATAATAAATGAGTTATAAAATTATGCATCATTAATATCCTTGTTTATTCTCAGAGAGTACGGACATCATAATTTGTGTTTATTTCAGTTTTATCTATATGGAAATTGGTGACCACTCACTGATATTATATTTTCCCACTCTGTCATTCCACATTCTTTTATCAGGAAATTATCCAAGATAGAAAATAAAGTATCTCAGATTTTTTTAAAAAATGCAGAAACCCTTGCAATTTTATTCTTCTAAGCAGTGTTTAGTTCATGACTACCACTCAGCTGTTCGGGACAAAAATACTATTGCTCGATAGATTCTCTGGGATTAGAGTATACTTTTGAAACATCAATATACAGGAGTCTTTAAAATGGGTTAAAAACAGACTTGATTGTAGTGGTTCCATTGCAAAACAATGGGCCATCTGTTTCATTAAGTCTTTAACAGTACTCAGTCCTTTACTTCCTCTTGGCTAAATCTGTTTTTTTCCCCCCAGAGTTGTTGAGTTTCAGCCAGCCTAATTCACAACCCTCTTCAAGAGTTGTTCTCTTGCTAAATAGCTGAGCATCAGCTGGCTCAGCCACTGAATCGCTACCGGAATATTATTGCTTCCCTCCTTTCCACATTCTCCTTATAAGTCTATTTTCTCTAGTAGTTGAAAGCAGCTGACATACATAAATTTGGACAAAAAAGTTTTATATAATACAATGCATTATAAAAGACTGAACTACTCAGTAGATACATATTATATATGCACTTGTATATGTGTGTATATAAAGTGATGTCTCACTTTTCTTATAATTTCAATGTCATAAACATTCCATGCTTGTTACCACTTAGAAATTGTCACCAAAATAATGCCATTGTGTGAGATACTGTTGATTGTCTTCTCACGATTCTATCTTAATTTTATTTAGTTAACCACTTCCATTAACTTAGCTATTTGCCTCTGCTATCTCTCCAGAGAAGGTGGTTCTGATTAGATCTCAAAGGCTGGCTGTTTTACTAGCTTATTTCACTAATAAAAAAAAATCCAGTAGAATTTATGATTTGTACATTCAAAAAAATCATAAATCATATACTATTGTACACCAGATACAGTGCTGCTGAGCTCTCTAAGCTCTGGGAAGCAAATGCTGGGAAAATCTCTCTTCACAACACCACGCTAAATATTCTGTATAATAGCATGTAGTACATAATGGAAGCAATAAACAAAGTGAAATCTGACTGGAAAGGTAAGGCGGACAGCTTCAGGGAACAAGCTCTCCTATGATAAGTAGGGATTTTCTGGATAGCCAAAGAAGAAAATTCCCTGTGGCTGGCAAAAGGAAATATTCTCCATTATAACAAAGTGTATCATAACATAGTGCGTAAAAGTGACTACTTGTAATTCCGTACAAACATGTGAAAAAGTATAAAAACAGAGGGGCCAAAAATTATGCCCGGATCTAGATTCTGGAGAACTCTGTGAGCCAAACAAAAGAAATTAATTTTTATCCTACAGGTTTTAGGCTAAGAATGAGTATGAAGGAAAGACAGAGTGGTCAAGGATATGATAGAGTCACAGAACTTGGTATTGTCCGGAGGAGAAAGAATCACAATGCAAAGGTAATTTCATTGGAGATAGAAGAAAGACCAATTTAAAGAATGTGTGAGAGGTAATTTCAACAATGTTAGCAAGCAAGTGGATGTAGGAAATTGAGAAAATGAAGATTTGTGATCAAATTCTGTTTTTATTTTTTTAGATTGAGCGTTTTATGATATTGTGTGGCCATCGACAGGGAGGTGAAATTGTATAGGAGAGTAGATTTGTAGAGTGTGAAAAAATGTTTCTTTTTGAACATACCGAGTTTGAGATGCCTGTGGTAGATTTCAACAGACAACTGGGTACGTAGACTTGAAGTTAAGGAAAAAGCTCCATGTCGGAGATGAGATTTAGGAGTTGTCACCATAACTCATAGTTATAAAAGTCAATCCAGGGAAAGTTGAGAGCAAGAAGGCACTGAGGCTGGGAATCTCAGGACTATCCACACATGTAGGATGTAAACAGACAGAAATTCCAGGACAACATCGCAAGGAAAAATGTTAGAGAAATGGGAGAGAATATAAAAACTAATGATGAAATAAAAATTTTAAAAATAATCATCATGTAAAAATTACAGATACACACGGAATCAATGCAAATGCCCATCAATGATAGACTAGATAAAGACAATGTGGTACATATACACCATGGAATACTATGCAGTCACAGAAGGAATGAGATCATGTCCTTTGTAGGGGCATGGATGAATCTGGAAGTCATTATCCTCAGCAAGCTAACACAAGAAGAGAAAACCAAACACTACATGCTCTCACTTGTAAGTGGGAGCTGAACAATGAGAACACATGGACGCAGGGAGGGGAACATCATACTCTGGGGCCTGTGCGGGGAAGTTGGGAAGGGGAAGCATCAGGATAAATACCTAATGCATACCAGGCTTAATACTTAAGTGATGGGTTGACTAGTGCAGCAAACCACCATGGCAAATGTTTCTCTGTGTAACAAACCTGCATGTCCTGCACATGTACCCTGGAACTTAAAATAAAGTAAAAAATAATTAGGTCAATAAAAATGAAAATAAAAGAAATATTCAACTTAAAAAGATAGGAATACAGCAAGAAGTTAAAAAAATACCTAAATAACTAGGAATGGTGGCTCTTGCCTGTAATCCCAGCACTTTGGGAGCCATAAGTGAACAAATCACTTGAGCTCAGGAATTCAAGACCAGCCTGGGCAACATGGCAAGATCCTGTCAAAAAAATACAAAAGTTAACTCAGCGTGGTGGTGTGTGGTTGTGGGTAGCTGTAGTCCCAGCTACTATGGAGGCTGGGGTGAAAGGATTGCTTGAGCCCTGGGAGGTCATGGCTGCAGTAAGCCAAGACTGCACCACTGCCCTCCAGTCTGGGTGACAGAGCAAGATCTTGTCTCAAAAAACAAACAAACGAACAGATAATAAAACCAAAACAAATATACTTAAATCTTCTTAAGAGTGAGGAATATTCTTTTCCTTTAAAAAACTTTATTGATACATAATAATTGCATATATTTACAGAGTACATGTGGTACATTCATACAATGTGTAATGACCAAGTCATGTTAATAAAGATATCCATTGTCTCAAACATTGATTACTTTTTAGAACATTCTAAAACTTCTCTTTTCGCTATTTTTATATGCACAGTAAATTGTTAACTATAGTCATCTTACAGTGCTCTCAAATGCTAGAACTTATTCCTTCTGTCTGCGTTTTTATACCTATTAACCAACCTCCCTTCCTTCGTTTCTCCCCACTACTATTCCCAGCCTCTAGTAACCATTATTGTACTCTACCTTCAAGAGATCAACATTTTTCTAAATTCCACAATTGAGTGAGAAAACGCAATATTAGCTTTTCTGTGCCTGGCTTATTTCACTTAACATAGTTTCCTACAGTTCTTTTCATGTTGCTGCAAGTGACACAATTCCATTCTTTTTTATAGCTGAATAATATTTCATTCTGTATATGTACCACATTTTCTTTATTCATTTATCCATTAATGACTTATTAGGTTGATTTCATATTTTGGCTGTGGGAAATAGTGCTGCAATATATACAGGACTACATATATCTCTTCCATATACTGACTTATTTTCTTTTGGATAAATGCTCAGCAGTAGGATTGTTGAATCACATAGTAAATGTATTTTTAGCTAGTTAAGAAACCACCTACTGTTTTCTATCTTGGCTATACTAGTTTACATTTCCACCAATGGTGTACTGAGATTTCCCTTTCTCTGCATTCTGGAAAGCATTTGTTATTTTTCGTGTTTTTGATGATAGCCATTCTAATTGAGTGAGATGATACCTTATTGTGGTTTTGATTTTCATTTTTATTTTGATTAGTGATGCTGAGTATGTTTTAATACACCTGTTGGCCATTCATATGTTGTCTTTTGTGAAATGTCTATTCAGATCATTTTTCTATTTTTATTTGCATTATTTGTTTTTTTGTTATTGAGGAGTCTGAGTTCCTTATATATTCTGGTTGTTAATCCTTTGTCTGATGGATAGTGTGTAAGTATTTTCTCCAATTCCGTAGGCTGACTCTACCCTGTTGATTATTTCCTGTGTTGTGTGGGAGCTTGTTAGCTTGATAGAATCCCATTTGTCTATTTTTGCTTTGGCTGATAGTACTTTTAAAATCTTACCCCTCAAAATCTTTGCCCAGATCGATGTCCTAAAGCATTACTCTAATATTTTCTTCTAGTATTTTATAGTTTCAGCTCTGACATTTAAGTTTTTAATGCCTTTTGATTTAATTTTGGTATGTAGTGAGAGGCATGTAGTTTTACTCTTATCCATGTGAATATCCAGTTTTCCCGGGACCATTTACAGTACAGACTGTCTTTCTTCAAAAAGTATATTCTTGGTGCCTTTCTCAAAAATGAGTTCACTGTTGATGTACAGCAATGCTATTGATTTTGCACCCTATTTTTATATTCTGCAACTTTATTGAACTTGTTTTATCAGTTCTAACAGGTTTTTGGTGGAGTCCTCAGTTTTTTTTTTTAATGATAGGATAATGTTGTCTGTGAACAATGATAATTTGACTACCTTTTTTCTAATGTTGATACCCTCTCTTCACTTTCCTTTCTTATTAGCTCTGGTTAGTGCTTTCAGTACTATGCTGAATAAATGTGGTAAAGTGGACATTCTTGTTGCAGATGCTACAGAAAATATCTTTCAGTTTTTTATCGGTATGATATTAGCTATGGGTTTGTCATATATAGGCTTGATTGTGTTGAGGTATGCTAGTTCTATATGGAGTTCTTTGGGAGTTTTTATCATGAAAGAGTATTAAATTTGATTGAATGCTTTTTAAATATCTATTGAAATAAATATATAGTTTTGGTTCCTGTTTCTGTTAATGTCAAGCATCACATTTATTTATTTGCATACGTTGAGGCATCCTTGCATCCCTGAGATGAATCCCACTTGATCATGATGAATGATATTTTTAATGTGTTGTTGAATTTGGTTTGCTGGTATTTTGTTGAGAATTTTTACATCTATGTTCATCAAGATATTGGCCTGTAATTTCCTTTTTAGGTTGTGCCCTTGATTTCGTTTTGGTATCACACTAATGTTGGCCTTTCAGAACGAATTTGTAAGTGTTTTCTCCTCTTCACTATTTTTTTAAAAACAGTTTGAGTAGAATTGGTCTGAGTTCTTCTTTAAGAGTTTGGTAGATGTTCCCCTTCTTATGTCCATGTGTTCTCATTGTTCAGCTCCCACTTATGACTGAGAACATGCGGTGTTTGGTTTTCTGTTCTTGTGATAGTTTGCTGAGAATGATGTTTTCCAGCTTCATCCATGTTGGGGCATTGGGGATTAGGGGAGGGATAACATTAGGAGAAATACCTAATGTAGGTGACAGGTTGATGGGTGCAGCAAATCACCATGGCACGTGTATGCCTGTGTAACAAAACTGCACGTTCTGTACATGTATCCCAGAACTTAAAGTATAATTAAAAAAAAAAAAAAAAGGAAGGAAAAAAAGATGCAAAAAAAAGGGAGTTTAGTAGAATTCAGCAATGAAGTCATAAGGTCCTGGCATTTCCTTTGATCAGAGACTTTTTATTACTGCTTCAATCTTGTCATTCATTATTGTTCTGTTCATGTTTTCTATTTTTTCATAGTTCTACTTGGGTAGGTTGTATACGTCTAGGAATTTATTTATTTTCTCTAGGTTTTCCAATTTGTTGACTTATAGCTATCTGTAACAGTTTCCAATGATCTAACAGTTTCTAATATTTTTGTGGGTATCAATTGTAATTCCTCTTTTTTAATGTATGGTTTTCTTTATTTGGGTCTTCTCTCTTTTTCTTTTAGTCTAGCTAAAGATTTGTCAATTTTGTTATCTTTCAAAGCGCTAGCTTTTTAGTTTGCATCTTTTTTATATTTTTGTCATAGTTTCATTTACTTCTGATCTGATCTTTGTTATTTCTTTTTTCTACTAATTTTGGGTTTGGTTCGTTCTTGCCTATCTAGTCCCTTGAGGTGCATGCTGAGTTTCTTTATTTACATGTTTTCATATTGCCTATTTCTTAGCCAATTATGTTATTATTGTTTTTAATTCATTTATGTCTAGTGTTTGATTATTGGAACACTAAGCATTTGGGAGTTATTTATATCCTACTGCTCAAGGTCATTGCCAAGGTCTGATTACAAAAATTCTAAAAAGTACACCATCAGGAAAAAATGGGTTGATAGTTTGTCTTTCAGTCTTCATACTTTCAATATAAGTGGTTTACTTAGCTGAATAATAGGTTAGAGTGTTCTGAATTTGTTTTTCTTATACCAGTGAGTTTAACCTTCAGACGTTTTCTTGTTACATGTTAGCACCCATTTCCTACATTGAAGAACTCTCTTTAGCATTTCTTGTGTTGATGAATTCCCTCAGCTTTTGTTTGTCTGAGAAAGTCTTTATCTTTCTTTTGTGTTTGAAGCATAGCTATGCCGAGTACAATATTTGTTGACATTTTCTTTTCCTTCAGCAGTGTAAATATAGCATCCCATTTTCTCCTGGCCTGCAGGATTTCTGCTAAGAAATCTGCTCAAAACTATACTAGGGCTCTGTTTAAATAATATGTTTTTTTTCTCTTGATGCCTTGAATATTTTTTATTTTTCTTTGATTTTTGCAAATTTATTTATGATTTGCCTTAGGAATTTCCTCTTTGGGTTGAGTTCAATTTGTGACCTCTGACCTTCCTTTAGTTACATGGTGGTGTCTTTCTCCGGATTCAGAAAATTTTTAGCCATTATTTCTAATACATGTTTTTTAGACATTTTTCTCTCTTGTTACCTTTGAAAATTGCTATTATGCACAAGTTAGTTCATTTGATAGTGTCACATAATTCTCATAGACCTTCTTCGCTCTTTTTATCTTTTTGCTCCTCTGATTGAATAACTTTATATGCTTTATCTTCAAGCTGCTAATTCTTTCCTCAGTTTGATCAAGTCTGCTGTCGAAATATTTTAATGAGTTTTCAGTTCAGTTATTGTATTCCATATGTCTACATTTTCTATTTGGATTAAATTGTTTCCATTTGTTTATAAAATTTCTCATTTTTTTTCCTGGATTTTTTTTTTTTTTATTTTCAGAATGATTATTTATTTATTTATTTTTATTTTTTATTTTTTATTTTTATTATACTTTAAGTTCTAGGGTACATGTGCATAACGTGCAGGTTTGTTACATATGTATACTTGTGCAATGTTGGTGTGCTGCACCCATCAACTCGTCAGCACCCATCAATTCATCATTTATATCAGGTATAACTCCCCAATGCAATCCCTCCCCCCTCCCCCCTCCCCATGATAAGCCCAGAAAATGTGGCACATATACACCATGGAATACTATGCAGCCATAAAAAAGGATGAGTTTGCGTCCTTTGTAGGGACATGGATGCAGCTGGAAACCATCATTCTTAGCAAACTATCACAAGAAGAGAAAACCAAACACTGCATGTTCTCACTCATAGGTGGGAACTGAACAATGAGATCACTTGGACTCGGGAAGGGGAACATCACATTCCTGGATTTTTTTCCATATTTCATTTAGGTTCCTACCCACATTGTTGTGATTTTCTGAACTTCTTTAAGAGGATTATTCTAAATTTTCTGTTCAGTATTTCATACACTTTCAATTCTTCTGGGTCTCTTCTTGGTGCTTTGTTGCTTTCTTTTGGTGGTGGTATATTTCCCTAAGCTTTCACCACTCTTGTATCTTTAAACTGGGGCCTGTACGTTTGAAGAGACGCTCACCCCTTCCAGTTTTTGCAGTTGTTATTTAGTGGTGTTAGACTTTAGCTATATGACATCAAAACTTAAATACTGGCTTGTTGTTTTCTACCATTCTGGAGAGGACTGTAAGTAAGCACTGTAAGTAAAACACTCCTCTGGAATTAACTTGTTTCCCTACCATTATTTCCAGATCTGGGAGAGACTTATAGTGGACATCGGAACTTAAACATCACTGCAGAACTAAATTGCTGCACTGATGTTCTCAATGTGAGGAAGACTTACAGTGAGCACTGAAAGTTGAATGTTGTCCCAGAATTGTATTGCTGTTTTGCCTTTGTTTTCCAGACCAGAGAATACTCAAGTGGGGACTTGAACTTAATCCCAACCTTTTAATTATTTCCAGAGTAGAGGAAGGTGCCATGGGAACACATGGACTTTGAGAAAAAAGCCGGTTAAGAATTCAGGCCTTCCTGTGGATTGTAACCCCTGCTGTGCATAGTCTCTTCACTATGAAAACGCTATTAATGGGAGCACAGAATAGCCTCCAAAATATGAGTGCCAGCCATTGTGATCAGTACCCTGCTCTTTGTCCCCAACTCACCAGGGGTGGTTCGGCCCACCTGACACTCTCAGTGGTTCCTGTGGGACAGGACCAGAGTGAGCTTCCTGCAAAGATTCCCAGACTGGTGAGGAGATCGAACGCCCGCTTTCAATTTGCTCCTCTTACCCTGGCAACTGTGGTCTAGGGAAATTCTCTGTGAATGGCATTATGCTGGCTTGTGGGAGAGGGCTGCACAGTCTGAAATGACCATTTCTTTTGCCAATTGTAGCTTCTTTTGATTCCGTAAGACCAGTGGGTTTCTTTGCTTCTCCCTGAATTCTGGTGAACTCAGGGTGTTATTTTTGTCTCTGAATAGTTTCTAGTTGTATTTTTATGAGAGGAATGATGCCAGGGAATATTCTATTCCACAATCTTGCTGACATTTTCCCTATACTGCATTTTTAACTGCTTGTAGGCATGACCACATTGGTATATTATGTTTTATCTATGTATTTCAAAGCACTGAACCGATGTTTTGCACAGAATATGTGTGCTGAAAATCTGATGATAACACACACAAACATGTTTTTAAACATCATAAATCCATATATGTGAGTATTGAATAAAAAGTAGCATGGACAAGTCAAATAGCTGAAATCTGTCAGCTAGGGTAGCCAGGTTAAGAACAGAAATAGAAGAGAATGGTAGTATGAAGAGTGTCATATATGCAGTTTGATTTGGAAAAGACCACAGGTCGTTGGTCTATTTGTGCAGTCTTAGATAATGACAACTTTGCCTGAGCTATTTCTGAATGACTAATGACAATGTCAATAACATGCAGCTCTACTCTTCACTGGAGTTATTGAAATCTGTCATCAGCATGAATTGATGTGCTTGTGCATTGGTAGGGAACAATATCCTTTAGCCATAGAGATTAAGTCATTATTGACCAAACATATAGCCCAAAAGATTATAGGTTAGGCAGAGTATTGTTAGGGGAAAAAAAGTCAAAACACCCACCTTTTTCTTCTTACTATTTTGTCAAGCCTCAGTTCATCTTGGGCTTTAGAATTATGTTCCTCTCCTTACAGGTTTTCTAAGCTTGGTTTTTGTTACACTGTGTATTTTGATAATGTGAGCTCATTAGAGAATTTATTGACAAAACCTTCAGGTTCTTTAGGCATTTTTAGATTTTCTGTAACAGCTATAATATCTGTGTTTACATTAAAAGCATTGGGTATATTGCAAGTTTTAAATTATGGAAATCTATTTATATTTTCTTATATTATTATTAAAATCATGTATAAAAGTCTGATTATAGTAATATTTTTCTGATATCACTGTTTTGGAAAACATATCATTTTATTTTAGCAAGTAATTTCTCTTAATATTCAAAATTGATGCAAAGATGTGACCCTGCTTCAGTTTTCTATCTTATCCAGAAAACTACCATGAGAAATAACAAATGGTTTGTTGAAGCCCAGGTGCACAGAGTTCAACATATATGCCTCAGCAATCAATCAAGTAACTTTATTAACAAGGTAATGTTATATAAATGTCACTGTTTTTACAGATAATCTATATCACTCTTCTTCTGCCTTATATTAATGACCTTCTATTTATTCCTAGTATCAATATTTTAGTTTTTGTTCATGCAGATTACTTAATAACTTTGTTTACTCTCATTTCTACTTGTCTTTCATATTAATTTCCTTCTGATGGGCTCCATGTCTAAAGTCTTTTTTCCTCTTTCTCCAGTACAGCCTGCACATTCCTATCACATACATCTTTTAAAGCTACTGCTCTATGTATTGCCCTGTTTAAAAGCTTCCATTGTCTCCCCATGTCTATTGAGCACACTTCCATGCTTTATCCCTTAACATTACCATTCTATTTACCATATTTTGATGTTTACAATGATTTGGCCTTTCTTCTCTTCACCTACAGGAAGTGAGTTCAATGGCATACTTAGGGTCAGGTGTGGGGAGTGTCCCCTGGATGTACGCAATGAGGGATGAGGAAGAGTGTTGAGTTTATTATCTGTAGGCAATTATTACAAAATAAAATCTAACAGAAGTCCATTTGATATTTATTATCACCTATTTAAGCAATTCTAAATGATGTTTGAAATAAAATACTCCTTTATTAAAAAAAATCTACTTGGTCTAAATTCTAAATAGCTGTTGCAGTTATGATTGGGTTTTCATACTGTATATGTAAGCTGTAAATTAACACTTTTATTATTGTATAATGAACATTGTTTTCTATATAAAGTTAATTCATATAACTCCCAATTATTTAATCAGCCAAAAGAGGTATGGACTAAAGGAAACTGATTCACTTTCAAGAACATATATGTAAGTAACTATTCGGTATGTTAGAGCTTGCTTTGGGCAAAATGCTAGTAATTTTCCTGGATATAAACACTAGATTCAAATTAAGTGATAATATTATAATTATGAATACAAAGAAACAGAAGTCACTTTAGTTCTGACAGTCTATGTAACTACTTAGAGTTCTTATTTGTATATGAACTTATAACTGAAACAGGCAGAACTGAAGTGAAATGTATTTCTTTAGCAAGCACAATTTTTGGCAGAATTTAGCAAGCATAAATTATATGTGTCAGTAAAGACTTTTACTTCTGAATGCTACTACAGTGTATGTATCATCTCATTATCATAGATATTTTCTGCCTTATATTCTAGGTATTCATATGCATTCATTATTATTCTTAAACTTATGAGTTTCTTGATGACAGGTAATATGATTGATTATATTATGAATCTCCCATACCATTATCCTACTCCTTTGCACAATATGTATTTGTTGACTAAATGTAAATTTGTTCAGCCAAACATTAATATTTGTAATTTTTGTGTATAATCAGTGATAAAGTTGGTACTCAATAATTAGTAATGTTTGTCTTATATTTAAATTGGTTTTAAGTGACATACCACTATTTCAGATGACTATGAAAGAAAAAAAAGAAAAACTCTCATAAAATTATATACAGTAAGCAAATTTGGAAACTATCTCTACATTTACTAATCCAACAAAAAGCATTGAGTATGCAAGTGTGGCAACAACTCTTGCATATGCAAGAGAGACAAAGTCCCTGCTCTCATTGGGGTGGATAAAGCAGTAAGGAAACGTTAGCTAGACAGTGATCAATGTTATAAAGAAAACAGGACAAAGAATGTGATACTCTGATAAATTCTCAGGGGAAGTTTAAGAATTTTAGAATGGGTTATCACGGCTAAGAATTAACTAAGATCAATAAATTTTTATATATGTTACTATACATATATTATATTATTATATATAATAGATATACCGGACACATAGCTATATATGTATGTCTATATATCTATTTCTGTGTCATGGTACCAAAGAAAATGAAGAAAGTCAATATAATTTTGGATGATGAAAAGTGGATAGAGCTGCTCTGAAAAAAGAAATTGTGAAGGGAATGAGAAGACTGGTCACAGATTGTGTGAGAACATTTTTATAAAAGATATATTTGAGAAAGTACTATTCAAAATATGTAAAGAACTCTCAAACCTCAACAATAAGGAAACAAATAGCTTAAATTTGAAAAATGGGCAGAAGAGCTAAATAAAAACCTTACCAAAGAAGACATAAAAATGGCAACCGATCACATGAAAAGATGCTCAATATCAGATGTCACTGGGAAGTTACAAATTAAAACAACAATGAGATACAACTATCTACCTGTTAGAAAGGATACAATCTAAAATACTGACTACGCCAAATGCTAAGGACAATGTGGAGCAACGGGAACTCTCATTCATTTTGGCGGGAATGCAAAATGCTACAGTGACTTTGGCAGACAGCTTGGTAGGTTCTTACAACACTAAACATACTCTTACCGTATGATCCAGCAGTCACATTCCTTGGCATTTACCCAAATAAAGTGAAAACTTATGTCCGCATAAAAACCTTCACATGAATGTATATAGCAGCTTTATTTATAATTGCCAAAATTTAGAAGCCACCAAGATGGCCTTCAATATGTGAATGGATAAACTTTGAAACATCCATAAATTTGAAT
The DNA here is from genome assembly GCF_000951035.1 of Colobus angolensis palliatus. NCBI lineage: Eukaryota > Metazoa > Chordata > Mammalia > Primates > Cercopithecidae > Colobus > Colobus angolensis. The sequence continues at coordinate 4,278,713 of NW_012114544.1, read as the reverse complement.
ATTATTTGGTGTTAAACATAAATGAGCTATCAAGCCAAGAAAATATAAGGAACAAACTTAAATACATATTGCCATGTAAAATAAGCCAATCTGAAAATGAGCCTCTCTGTTCATTACCACTGAAGAGTAGATGATTCATTCCCTGGAAAAGAAAAGGATGCAATTAAAAATAGGAAGCAAAAGAAACATAATTTGCAGAAGTGAAATATTCATCATAGTAAACAATGTTAGAAATGTTAGAAGCTCAAGTTAAGAAAACCTCCAAAAATGAAAGCAAAGAAAAAAAAAAAAAAAAAAAAAGTTGTATAATATAAAGCACATGGGAAGAAGATTGATTTAAGAAGAATCCAAAGAATGGAATACATGAAGAAAAGTTTCCAAAAAAAAAAAAAATTCAAAAACATTTTGATAAGAAAACAGATTTTAAGTGTCCTCACTACCCTCTCCCCACCACCCCCCTCCACACACAAAATGGTAACTATGGATGGTGATGGATGTGTTCACTAATTTGATGTGGTCATCATTATATAATATATACCCAAATTATCCTATTTTACACCTTAAATATATGCAATTTTTATTTGCCAATTGTACCACAACTATGTTGTAAGAAACATTTTCATAAATATAATGAAATAATTCATTAATTACTTAGAAAAAATAAAACAAAACAGGTTCACAGAAGTGTACATTTTAGTAACAGTTTAGCATACCGGGATAAGGAAAAAATTTATTTTTTAAAAAAAGCATAAAACAACAATTTATGCACAAAAGAATGTGGATGCAAATTCTCTAACATTAGAAGATAGACTATAATAAAACAAAGCCATGAAAATTCTGAAAAACCAAATCAACCTAAAAATTCTGCAACTCAGCAAAGTCAGAGGAGAGGGCACAGAGGATAGAAGTTTCAAAATGAGAAAAAAAGCTTAAAAAATTTTCCTACCTTACACTTCATTTTAAGAAGCTACTGGAACATATGTTTCCCAAATATGACACATTAAATTAAAAAAGAAAAGGCACTGGATCCAGGAGTGTGTTTGCCATAAATGAGTGGTAAAGAGAAATCTAGTAGAGAGTGAAAAGAGCTCTCAGCACGATGGTTCTGTAGCAGGCTTGGAACTCAGTCTACCCACACTGAACTAAAAGAACCAAGAGGACTAAGAAGAGCGGTCTTGATGAAAAATTAATTAAGTGATTTCATAAAATGTTTGACAAAGCGGTAAGTTATATAAAAGTGAGTTCACATCTCTTTTGGTAAGTTTGGAAAATTATCTGATTCATGTATCTGAAAATACACCATCTTTTAAGGCAATTATTATCCACAGGAAGAGAAGAAAGGAAATGTAATCATGGTGAAAGACTCATGCAATATTTACATAGTTTTTCATAATGCAGCAAAAAATATTGATTTAATTAAAACTCATAGCATTAATTTAGAAGGATGGGGAAAGGAACGAGAGTAGTAATTAAGACTGATAATTATTTGATTTTCATAAAATGGAGTCAGTAATTTCTGAAGTTCATACTTCAAAATATAGCAGTAAAAGATACAAATTTAAAATATTGAAATAAATAGAAAAAATCTTTTAAAAACAGATGAAAACATTTGTCTGTAAGGAGTCAGAATGAGATAAATAAGGCAAGAGAGTTATAATATTCTATTACAGCGTTGTAGGACTAGTTGACTTTTTAAACTATATGCATTTATTACTCTCAGAAGAATAAAAATGCTTAAAAGCTTGAACAGAATCATAAGATGAGTACAAATAAAAAATTTCAAGGTTTGATGGTTTTGACAGTTGCCCACGTATGGGTGCACATAAGGCAGTTACTAGTACTGTACACCTACTGTTGGAACTGAGACAGGCACCTGACTTTTCTCTAGGCAGAATATTTAAAGAACAAAGATGTTCAGGTTATCATAATTATATTTAATATATATTGTTGTTAGTGTAAGAGAAGTTCTTCAATTACTGGTACTTTTCCAAGGTATTTGAAATATTCAACACACATACACATACACACATATCCTATTTCTATGTCTCATATTAGCTTTATTGACCTTTCCATTTCCTATGAGATCATATATATAAACTCAAAAAAAAAATATATTTTCATCCTATATTAGTCATAATATTTTGGAACTGAAACTGTGTCCATTGAATTTTTTCAGTTTATCATTCTTGAGTGGCTCTTTTCTCCTTTACTTAGTATGGTCACAGCTATCAATTAATGACATAACTTTTGGATATGCAAGCGTAAACACACAAACACACCTATATACATAGCTAGTGAATAATAAAGATATTTAGTTATCATGTATTTATAATAATGAAATCTCCCTTTTTAAATGATTAAAACAACTAATATTAATAGAGAAAAGGATGAAGAAAGGTGATTATATTTCAGATAAATGGGAACACGCTTGCCTCATGAGCTATTTTATATCAACGATTTCAGGGTCTGAATTATCTTCTACTTAATTGTATATGTGGACACAATATCAAAGATATATTTCCCCTTATATTTAAAAAACAAAGCAAAAGTTACATATTTTAAATGATGGTTGTTTCAATCCAGCTCTAAAACACTGAAAACAATTTCTATTAATATTGTAAGTTCACGAATAATAAAGATAGGCCGGGCGTGGTGGCTCACGCCTGTAATCCCAGCACTTTGGGAGGTCGAGACGGGCGGATCACGAGGTCAGGAGATCGAGACCATCCTGGCTAACATGGTGAAACCCCGTCTCTACTAAAAAATACAAAAAAACTAGCCGGGCGAGGTGGCGGGCACCTGTAGTCCCAGCTACTCCGGAGGCTGAGGCAGGAGAATGGCGTAAAACCAGGGAGGCAGAGCTTGCAGTGAGCTGAGATCCAGCCACTGCACTCCAGCCCGGGCGACAGAGCAAGACTCCGTCTCAAAAAAAAAAAAAATAATAATAATAATAAAGATTTAACTGCATGCAGGCACAAGTATAGAGAAAAATAATGTAATTAAAAATAGGGTCTAGATGCAAAATACAAAAAAAGATTTCATATGTTATTAAAAGTCCATTAAAATCTATAGTAGAAAAAAGGATCATTCAATATAGGCTGCAAAATTATTAATAATTAGTTAATTTACTCCTAATTCAACAAATGTTTATTGAGTTTCTATTACATACTAGACAGTATGTTTACTATTAGAGATGTAGCAGTGAACAAACAAGACACCTAATACCACGGATATAACATTATGGTAAGGTTACAAGACAATAACTGAATTAGTAAATAAACTATTAACAATTGATATAATGAGAAAAAGGCATTTACATGATAGATAGGTAAAAATAATAAAATGAGTTACAATAGATAAGAATCAGACAAGTCCTTCATGAGGAGTGATGTCTTAACTTTAAGTGTTGAAGGACTAAATCAAGCAATCACAAAATTGCTTTAGTACAGAGTACAGAACATCTATATTTCACTCAGTGAATTAGTACAAACTGGACACATAAAATACCCAACCTGTTCAAGAAATGAAGCATTGCCAAGATCTCAAAAGCCCCCATAATCAACCCTCTCTATCACTAATTTTCCCTCAAAGACAAATTTATGGGAAATTGTAACGCAATAGTTTACTTTTGATTGGTATTTTAACTTTCATTTATTATGCATTTTTTTCTATGGATCCTTTTGCTTTTCCTGAATTGTCATATTCATATCTCTTGTTACATGAAACTGAACTTCATTAATTATATTGCTATAGGTATATATATTGTCATCCATCATAAGAACATAACCCAATTTATTTAAGCATTCTGGTGTTGGATTGCTTCCAGTTTTTGTCTATAATGGATGCCACTATTAGGGACACTATTGTACTTATCTCTTGCTACAAATGTATTTCTGTTTATTATCAATCAAGAGCAATATGGTAGGTCATCGTGTGTGCTTATTTTCTACTTGAGTAGGTAGCAAGTTGGGTTTTCTTGAAGCAGATTTTGAGATAAAATACCATATAAAGGTATTTACTAGGCATCAACAACTGTGGAAGGTGGAGGAGGATGTAGCTTTTGATCAGGGGAAAATCAAACTGTGATGAAGTCTAATAAACTCTCAGTCAACTTTGCAAGGAACTTGAGAGCATAAATAGCCAATGTGAGTTTCCTACATTGGGCTGAAATGACTACCTCTCTCTTGCCTTTCTTTTTATAAAATATTCTTTGAAGACCATAAATTAATCTCAAAGTATGCCTTTAGTTGTATTTTACAAGTTGACATATGAAATGCTTTTATTATTTTTCAGTTTAAAATACTTTCCTTCTTTTGCCCATTACACATGTAGAAATCTATTCTCTACGTAATAAGCATATAGGGATTTTTTCAGACAATGTTTTGTTTTTGATTTCTAAATTTCACGTCTTTCAGAGAAAAAACTTTATATGGGGTCATTCATCTGAAATTCACTGATACCTGCTTTATAGTCTGGTGTAATGGCTAATTCTGTTAACTTGTCTGGGCCATAGTGCCCAGATATTTGGTCAAACATTATTCTGAATGTTTCTGTAAGGCAATTTTAGATTAGATTAACATTTAAATCAATGGATTTTGAATGAAGTGTATAGTCATTTAATAAGTGGACAGCATAAATAGAACCTAAAGACTGACCTTTGTTGAGTATGAGGGAATTCTACCAGCATGTGGCTTTCAAAATTAAACTTCAGCATCAGCTCTTCCATGAATCTCCAACCTGTCAGCCTACTCTGCAGATTTTGAACTTGCAGGCCTTCTCCATAATGCCACGAGCCAATTGTGTAAAGTAAATTAATCTCTCTCTTTGTTTCTTACCCTATACATACATGCATACATATGTACATACATATTCTATTGGTTCTGTTTTTCTGGCGAATCCTAATATATTTAATATATGGTCAATTTTAGTAAATGTACCAGGGTATAAGGAAAGTGTGCATATCCTGCAATTGCTAGGTGCAAGATTCTTTCATTCTTAGGCCATATTTATTCAGGTGGTTCTAATGTTTTATTTTCTTATGAATTTTTGACTCAATCCTTAAAGCAGCATCTTAAATGCTGTCATTTCGATTATGGATTTATATGTTGTTCCTTTGACATCTTCTCTATTTTTCTTTACACATTTGAGGCATATTATCAGGTTCATACAGATTTATAATTGTATCATCCTTAGCCAATTTAAGCTTTATTATGTGATACAGTATATTGTCCTCAACTGTTTAGTGAATTAAAAGTTTTATCATTATGATATGCTATAGTATACCATTTAGTTGCCTAGTAAATTAAAATTTTTGACATTATGTTGTAATGGGTAGATCTTTGTCAATTGTGGCTATCCCTTCTGTAGTATTATGTTCTAGATTCTTCCTTTCATTTTGTATATATTTAATAGTTTTATTCTGAAATATTATCATTTAACAAAATAATTTCGACTATATTGAATGTAATAATTGATACATTTGGTTTGAGTAAGATATATTTTTGAATTCCATTTGCCTCCTCGGTACTGTCTGCTGCATGTTGCCCCCTTTCTATCTTATTTGGATTGATTATGTTTTATTATTTCACTTTTTCTTCCATTAGCCAGGAAGTTACATACTTCTTAACTATATATTTAGTCATTTCTCTAAAGATTGTGGTCACCCAATGGAGGGAAATGAGCCCTTTCTCAAGTATTAAATCAGATGTCAAAGCTGAAGACACTTCACACACCTTGAAAATTGAGAAAATTTATTACTCACACCAGGAATTTCTGGAGAGAGCAGAATAAGTGCAAACCAGTCTGGAAAGAAAAAGAAAAAAAATAAAATAACAGTAAGTTGAGATGGTGTAGTGTCTAAGGCATGGGGCTAAAAGGGATGTTCGTGTGTGAAAGTTAGGGTTGTAAAACTCAAGCTTTCCACTAATTCAGAGAGCACAGGAGATTGGTTTTCTTAGCTAAAATACCAGATATGTGGTAATAGGGAAAGGAAGGGCAAAGCATAAATTCTGCAATGGTAAAACATCCAAAATTAGGTCAAAATATTCATGAAACCTTCACTTATAAAAGTCAAATATTAATTGATATTTTTCAACATCACCGAGAATTATATCTTTCACTTAATTGCTATTGTTAAATCACAAGATGATGCAACAGTGTGTTCCACTTGTCCAAGTGCAGTTATGAGTTTAAATAGCTTCAAAATGTAAGCTATTAACTTCTTAAATATGTGCTAATGCTTTTGAAGCAACTTTCCTGTAAATATCCGTTTTTATTTGTTTAAGTTTTTAGTATTTTTGTTACTTTATATCCTAAACCTTTCATCTGGGATAACATTTCTTCTCCCTGAGGAACACACTTTTTAAATATTCTTTAATGTCCATAGGTTATTGGGGAACAGGTGGTGTTTGGTTACATGAGTCTTTAGTGGTGATTTGTGAGATTTTGGTCCACCCATCACCTGAGCAGTATACACTGAAACCTATTTGTAGTCTTTTACCCCTCATCCCCTTCTGACCCTTTCCCTTTGAGTCCCCAAAGTCCATTGTATCATTCTAATGTCTTTGCATCCTCATAGCTTAGCTCCCACTTAGAAATGAGAACATACAATGTTTGGTTTTCCATTCCTGAGTTACTTCACTTAGAATAATAGTCTCCAATCTCATCCAACTCAGTGTGAATGCCATTAATTCATTCCTTTTTATGGCTGAGTAGTATTCATACACACACACACACACACACACATATATCCATATATTTATTTATATACACACACATGTATATATATGTCACAGTTTCTTTATCCACTCATTGATTGATGGGCATTTGGGTTGGTTAAAAGTTTTTGCAACTGTGAATTATAGCACTAAAAACATGTGTGTACAAGTATTTTTTTTATAATGACTTCTTTTCCTCTGGGTAGACACCCAGTAGTGGGATTGTGGGATCAAATGGTAGTTCTACTTTTAGTTCTTTGCAGATTCTCCACACTTTTAAAAATAGTGGCTGTACTACTTTCACTCCCATCAGTGGTGTAGACATGTTCCCTCTTCACTACATTGACACCAACATCTATTTTTTTTTTTTTTTTTTACGTTTTTGATTATGGCCATTCTTGCAGGAGTAAGGTGATATTGCATTGTGGTTTTGATTTGCATTTCCCTATTCATTAGTGATGTTGAGCATTTTTTCATGTGTTTGTTGGTCATTAGTATACCTTCTTTTGAGAATTGTCTATTATTTGTTTTTTTCTTGTTGGTTTGAGTTCATTATAGATTCTGGATATTAGTCCTTTGTCAGATGTACAGATTGTAGAAATTTGGGTTGTCTGTTTACTCTACTGACTGTTCCTTTTGTCATGCAAAAGCTCTTTGCTTTAATTAAGTCCCAACTATTTATCTTTGTTTTTATTGCGTTTGCTTTTGGGTTCTTGGTCATGAAATCCTTGCCTAAGCCAATGTCTAAAGGAATTTTTCCAGCTGTATCATCTAGAATTTCAATAGTTTCAGGTCTTCGATTTAAGTCTTTAATCCATCTTGAGTTGACTTTTGTGTAAAATGAGAGATGAGGATCCAGTTTCATTTTCCTACATCTGGCTAGCCAATTATCTCAGCGCTGTTTGTTGAAAAAGGTGTCCTTTTCCCACTCTATGTTTTTGTTTGCTTTGTTGAAGATCAGTTGACCGTAAGTTTTGGGGTTTATTTCTGAGTTCTCTATTCTGTTCCATTGGTCTATGTGCCAATTTTTGTACCAGTGTCATGCTGTTTTGGTGACCTTGGCCTTAGAGTATAGTCAGAAATCAGGTAATGTGATGCCTCCAGATTTGTTATTTTTGCTTAGTCTTGCTTTGGCCATGAAAGCTCTTTTTTGGTCATATGAATTTTAGAATTATTTTTTCTAATTCTGTGAAGAATAGTAGTGGTATTTTTATGGGGATTGCATTGAATTTCTAGATAGCTTTTGGCAGTATGGTCATTTTCACAATATTGATTCTACCCATCCATGAGCATGGGATGTGTTTCCATTTGTTTGTGTCATCTATGATTTCTTTCAGCAGTGTTTTGTAGTTTTCCTTGTAGAGGTCTTTCACTTCCTTGGTTAAGTATATTCCTAAGTATTTTATTTTTTCTTCAGCTATTGTAAAGGGGGTTGAGTTCTTGATTTAATTCTCAGTTTGGCTGCTGTTGGTGTATAGAAGAGCTACTGATTTGTGTACATTAATTTTGTATCTGGAAATTTTGCTGAATTGTTTTATCAGTCCTAGGAGTTTCCTAAAGGAGTCTTTAAGGTGTTCTAGGTATATAATCATACTATCAGAAACAGTGACAGTTTGACTTCCACTTTACCAATTTGAATGTCCTTAATTTCTTTCTCTTGTCAGACAAGAGAAACATAGACTTCCAGTACTATGTTGAAGAGGAGTGGTGAGAATGGGTGTCATTGTCTTGTTCCAGTTCTCACAGGGAATGTTATCAATTTTCCCCATTCAATATTATGTTGACTATGTGTTTGTCATAGGTGGCTTTTATTATATTGAGGTATGTTCTATGTACGCTGATTTTGCTGAGAGTTTTAACCATAAAGGGATGCTGGAATTTTGTGGAATGCTCTTTCAGCATCTATTGAGATGATCATGTAATTTCTGTTTTTAATTCTTTTTAAGTGCTGTATCACATTTATTGACTTGCATATGTTAACCTATCCCTGTATCCCTGGTATGAAACACATTTGATCATAGTGGATTATCTTTGTTATATATTCTTGGATTCAGTTAGCTAGTATTTTGCTAAGGATTTTAGCATCTATAGTTGTCAGGGATATTAGTCTGTAGGTTTTGTTTTTTTAAATGTCCTTACCTGGTTTTGGTTGATATAAAGGTAATACTGTCTTCATAGAATGAATTAGTTAGGGTTCCCTCTTTTTCTTTCTTGTGGTATAGTGTCACTATTCTTTGAATGTCTGGTAGAATTCTGCTGTGAATCCGTCTTGTCCCGGGCTTTTTTGTTGGCAATTTTTAAATTACAATTTCAATCTCACTACTTTCTATTGGTCTGCTCAGGATATATGGTTCTTCCTGATTTAAGCCAGGAGGGTTGTATTTTTCCAGAAATTTATCTATCTCTTCTGGTTTTCTAGTTTATATGCATAAAGGTGTTCATTGTAGCCTTGGATGATCTCTTATATTTCTGTGGCTTCAGTTGTAATATCTCCTGCTTCATTTCTTTTGAGATTATTTGGATTTTCTCTCTTTTCTTGGTTAATATTGATAATGGTCTATCAATTTTATTTATCTTTTCAAATAACCAGATTTTTGTTTCATTTATCATTTGTATTGTTCTGTTTTTCATTTTAATTTCATTTAATTCTGCTCCAATCATGGTTACTTCCTTTCTCCTGCTGGGTTTGGGTTTGGTTTGTTCTAGTTTTTCTAGTTCCTTGAGATGTGACCTTAGATTGTCTGTTTGTGATCTTTTAGACGTTTTGATGTCGACATTTAAGGTTATGAACTTTCCTCTTAGCACTGCCTTTGCTGAGTCCCAGAGGTTTTGATAGGTTGTGTCACTACTGTCATTCAGTTTGAAGAATTTTTAAATTTCCATCTTGATTTCATTTTTGACCCAGTGGTCATTCAGGAGCAGGTTATTTAATTTCCATGTATTTGTTTGATTTTGAAGGTTTTTTTTTTTTGGAGTTGATTTTTATTCCACTGTGGTCTGAGAGAGTGCTTGATTTAATTTTAATCTTCTGAAATTAATTGAGGCTCATTTTGTGGCCTATCATATGGTCTATATTGGAGAAAGTTCCATGCACTGTTGAATACAATGTATATTCTGTGGTTATGGGATGGAATGTTCCGTATATATCTGTCCTTTTTTCCAGGTTATAATTTAAATGCATTGTTTCTTTGTTGACTTTCTGTCTTGATGACATGTCTAGTGCTGTCAGTAGAGTATTGAAGTCCCCCACTATTATTGTGTTGCCCACTCCCTCATTTCTTAGGTATAGTAGTCATTGTTTTATAAATTTGTGAGCTACAGTGTTAGGTGCATTTAAGTTTAGGATTGTGATATTTTTCTGTTGGACAAGGCATTTTATCATAATATAATATTGCTGTTTGTCTTTTTTAACTACTATTGCTTTAAAGTTTGTTTTGTCTGATCTAAGAATAGCTACTCTGGCTCGCTTTTGGTGTCCATTTGCCTGAAATGTCTTTTCTCACCCCTTTACCTTAAGTTTGTGTGAGTCCTTATGTGTTAGATGAATCTCTCGAAGGCAGCAGATGGTTGGTTGGTGAATTCTTATCTATTCTGCAATTCTGTATCTTTTAATTGGAGAATTTAGGCCATTTACATTCAATGTTAGGATTGAGGTGGACATTCCATTCATTGGGCTATTTGTTGCCTGTATGCCTTGTTTTTTTTCTATTTTTGTTTTTGTTTTTTTAAATCGTATTATTGTTTTATAGGTCGTGTGAGATTTATGCTTTGAAGAGGTTCTGTTTTGATGTGTTTCCAGGATTTGTTTCAAGATTTAGAGATTCTTTTAGCAGTTCTTGTAGTGGTAGTTTGGTAGTGGCAAATTCTCTCAGCATTCACTTATCTGAAAAATACTCTACCTTTCCTTCATATATGAAGCTTAGTTTCACTGGATACAAAATTTTTGGCTGATAATCATTTTGTTTGAGGAGACTGAAGATAGGACCCCCATTCTTTCTAGTGTGTATGGTTTCTTCTGAGAAAACTGCAGTTAATCTGATAGGTTTTCCTTCATGGGTTACCTGGTGCTTTTTTCTCACAGCTCTTAAAATTCTTACCTTCATCTTAACTTTAGATAACCTGATGATGCTATACCTAGGCAATGTTTGTTTTTACGATAAATTTCCCAGGTTGTCTTTGTGCTTCTTGTATTTGGATGTCTAGGTGTCTAGCATGGCCAGGAAAGTTTTCCTCAATTATCCCTCCAAATATGTTTTCCAAACTTTTAGATTTTTCTTCTTCCTTGGAAACATCAATTATTCTTAGGTTTGGTCATTTAACGTAATCCCAGACTTCTTGGAGGCTTTGTTCATATTCTCTTATTTTTTTTGCCTTGTCTTTGTTGGATTAGGTTAATTCAAATACCTTGTCTTTGAGCTCTGAATTTCGTTCTTCTCCTTGTTCAGTTCTATTGCTGAGACTTTCCAGAGCATTTTGCATTTCTATTAGTGTGTCCATTGTTTCCTGGAGTTATGATTGTTTTTTATTTATGCCATATATTTCTTTGGACATTGCTCTCTTCACTTCTTGTATCTTTTTTTTTTTTTTTATTTCCTTACGTTGGACTTTGCCTTTATCTGGTGTGTCCCTGATTAGCTTAATAACTAATCTCCTGATTTCTTTTTCAGGTAAATCAGGGATTTTGTCTTGGTTTGGGTCTATTGCTGATGAGCTAGTGTGATTTTTTGGGGGTGTTAAAGAACCTTGCTTTGTCATATTACCAGAGTTGGTTTCCTGGTTCCTCCTCATTTGGGTAGGCTGTAAGAGGGAAGGTCTAGGGCTGAAGGCTGCTATTCTTTTGTCTCATAGGGTATTCCCTTGATGTAGTGTTCTTCCCGTTTTCCTATGGATGTGGCTTCCTGAGAGCCAAGCTGAAGTGATTATTTATTTATTCTTTTATTTATTTATTATTATTTTTTGAGACAGAGTCTCACTCTGTCACCCAGGCTGGAGTGTAGTGGTGCAATCTCAGCTCACTGCAACCTCTGCATCCCAGGTCCAAGCAATTCTCCTGCCTCAGTCTCCCAAGGAGCTGAGATTACAGGCATGCACCACCACACTTGGCTAATTTTTTTGTGGTTTTAGTAGAGATAGGGTTTCACCATATTGGCCAGGCTGGTATCGAACTCCTGACCCCATAATCTGCCCGCCTAGACCTTTCAAAGTACCAGGAATACAGGCGTGAGCCACCGCAACTTGCCTGAAGTGATTATTGTCTCTCTTCCAGACCTAGCCACCCAGCAAGTCTACCAGGCTCCTGGCTGGTACTGGGGATTGTCTGTACAGAGTCCTGTGACATGAACCATCTCTGGGTCTCTCAGCCATGGATACCAGCACTTGTTCCAGTGGAGGTGGCAGGGGAGTGAAATATACTCTGTGAAGGTTTTTAGCTTTGGTGGTTTAATGCAATATTTTTGTGCTGGTTGGCCTCCTGCCAGAAAGTGTCACTTTCCAGAAAGCATCAGCTGTGGCAGTACAGGGAGGAACAGCCGGTGGGCAGGGCCTAGAACTCTCAAGAGTACATGACCTTTGTCTTTAGTTACCAGGGTGGGTAGGGAAGGACCATTGGGTGGGGGCAGGGCTAGGCATCATCTGAGCTCAGACTGTCCTTGGGCAAGTCTTCCTGCAGCTGCTATATGGGAGAGGGGTGAGGTTCCTGGGTCAGTGGAGTTATGTTCCTAGGAAGATTATGACGGTCTTTACCGTGTCACACAAGTTGTCAGGGAAATGGGGGAGAGCCAGCAGTCACAGGCCTCATCCAGCTCCCACGCAATCCAAAGGGCCAGTCTACCTCCCACCACGCCCACTCCCAACAGCACCAAGTCTGTTTCCAGGCAGTGGGTGAGTAGGGCTGAGAACTTGCCCCAGGCTTCCTGCCTCCCAGCTGCAAAAGCAAACATGGCTTTCATTCTACCTCAGCCTATGGAGTCCCTACACTGGATTTATGCCCTCCCCTGAGTACTGGCCAGGAGGTTTCTTGATCAATTCAAATTATTACAAAGTTCAAATGGAGATTTCCTTCTCCCTGTGGACTTTTCTCAGCATCTCAGGCCCCCTCCTGGAGGACCCTGTGAGGCTAAGCAAAAACAGCTTACTAGGGGACCCAGTGGGGTCCCAGGGCGTTTCTTACTACTTTCTGTATTTTGTTCAGTTCTCTAAATTGACTCAGCTTCAGGTAAGGTCAAAATCTTCTCCCATAGTCTAAGCCTTTGGTTTCCCCAGTGGGGATGAGTATTTGGGGGTGGACGATCTCCGTGTCCCACTTCTATGTTTGGGTACTCACAGTATTTGGGTTGTCTCCTGGGTCCTGTAGGAGAAATCTGGCTCCTTCACGGGGTCTGTAGGTCCTCTGAAGTTACCTGATTTATTCCTGTAGTTGCTCTGGAGCATAAATTCATGATGTGAGATTCCACACGCTGCTCCAATGCCAATTCAGAGCTTCAATCTAGTCCTGCTTGTCATCCTCCATGATCTCAGTATATGCCAGAAATACATTTTTGTGTTTCCCTTTAAGAGAAGCTGATGGTACCAGTTTTCTTAGTTTTTGAAAACTAAGAAAAAATCCTTTAAAAATCTGTATTTTACTTTTATTCTTAAAAGGATATTTATTATTAGATATAGACTTATAGGTTTATAGTTAATTTTTTTAACATCTAGAAAATATCAATACATTGTCTTCTGGTTTCTGTTATTTCCTCTGAGAATTCTGCTCAGTTTGTCTGTCACTCCTTTCAAAATGGTATATGCATTATACTCCTTTCTGACTGCTAATATTTTCACTTTGTTTTTGTTCTTCTGCAATTTCATGGTAATTTTTGTTGTATAGCCTTCTTCATATTTAAATTGATTTGGGTTAATAGAGAACAAATCTGTGACTTAATATCAGTTCTGAAAAATCTTACTTCTCACCATTCATTGCTTATATTTCTTTTCTTTTTCTGCTTTTCTCCTAGAAACCTAATTTCATTTACGTTCAGATATTTCTTTCCATCCTCTGTGTTTCTCACCTTCTCCTCTGTATTTTCCACCCCTTTGTCAATCTATGCTTTATTCTGCATAGATTTTCATCAACTCTGTCTTCTAGTTTACATATTCTCTTTCAGCTACATTAAATCTGCTAATCTATCTATTGAGGCTTAAAAATATTGTCAACAGATTTTAACTTAAAAAACAGTTTTAGATTTACAGTTTTCTATTTTATTAACACCACATATTAACATGGTACATTTGTTATAATTAATAAACCAATATTGCTGCAGTACTATTAACTATCATTCATTGTTTATTCAGACTTTCTAAGATTATATCTAACACCCTTTTCTTTTCCCAGGATACTATCCAGGAAAACATATTACATTTAACTTTCATGTATCCTTAAGTTACTTTGCCTGTGACATTTTCTCAAATGTTTCTTCTTTTGGATGACCTTGACAGTTTTGAGAAGTCAAATATATTGTAGGATGCTCCTGTGGAATTTATATGAAGTTTGAATTTTATTTCATGTTTATACAGGGCTTATTAAATCAAGCAGGTACAGTACTATTTTCATTTCATCATATCAAGGGTCCATATTATTAACATGTTTTATAACTGTTCATGTTGACCTTGACCACCTGGCTGAAGTAGTATTTGTCAGGGCTCTTTACCACCTTTCCTTTTTGGAAAGGAAGTCACTATGTGCAACCTACACTGAAACACTGAAGAAATAGTCTCCATTTCCTTTAGGGCAGAATATTTAAATAAATTATTCCGAATTCTTCTTCATGAAAGCGTTTTCTCTTATTCCCCATTTATTTATCTATTCAATCATATCTTTATATCAGTATGGAATTAGAAATATCTGTTTAATACTTTGGGCCTTAATCTAAAACCATTTTATTTATCATGTGACTCAAATTGTTCCAGTTTTGCCACTGGGACCTCTTTTATTTGGCTCCTGTGTCCTTTTAACATACTAATCCTTCTGTTTGGTTGATTTTCTGTCTTCTTATATTCTGGCACTACAAGATGATCCAGGCTCATTTTGTATATTTCCTCTACCATCCCTACAATTAGCCATTTCTCTGAGGTTCCCTGGTTTCCTGTATTGAAGAAAAATACTAGAAGCCAATAACCTGATACAGCACGTGATGATTGCTATAGATGTGTTTTATGCAGTTTTACTTTTGATTGTGTATTTTTAGGTTTGTAATTACTGTATTATAGTAATTATAAATTTGTTTAGCTTTATAGTTAGTATATTATCTTATTTGAAAAATGTTTTGTTCTTTTTGTTTGTTTCCTTTTCAATCCTCTGTTAAAATTGTCTTTTATATCTGTAATAAGGCAAATATAATTATCTTTAAGCCTGTGTCTGATAATTCCAATACTTAGAGTCTTTCTGGAGATGGTTTTTTGGATATTTTCTTTGTCCATTTTCTGTTGCTATAACAGAGTACCACAGACTGGACAATTTATGAAGAAAACCAATTTATGTTTTACAGTTCTGGAGGCTGGGAAGTCCAAGGTAGAGAGATCACATCTAGTGAGGTTTTTCTTCCAGCATCATAACATGGCAGAAGCATCACATGGCAAAAGGGCAAGTATGTGCCAGCTCAGGACTCTGTTCCTGAATAAAGCAATCAACCTCATCATGGGTTCCCCATTAGGATGACTTTATCATCCTAATTACCTTTAAACACTCTATCTCCAAATGCTATCAGTATATACATTTGGGTATTGAGTTTCAAACACATGAAATTTGGGAAGCATATTTAAACTATAGCAGATATTATTTCTTCTTTTGGTTGCTCAAGTTGTCCTAGTCTTCACTTGATTATTTTTCATGGTCAGAGTATTGTATCTGAAAAATTGTGAAAATAATGTAAGGTCTATGATTATGTTATCTTTCTCCAGAAACACTTAACATTTGTGTATGGTAGGTGGCTAGGGGCACTAGCAATACAGCAATCCCTGGATAGCCTGGATAGATCAACTCAAACTCCCAAATTAAAGGCCTACCAGAAGAGAATGCATACCACTTTAGAAATTAAGACTATTTATTTTAGTTTCTATGATCCTATATGCGATTTCTAACTTAAAAAAAAAAAAAAGGAAAACTTTACAAGACATCCAAAAAGCAAGATGAACAAGACACTGCCAAGGGACAGAATCAGACTCAGCTATAACACAAATGTTAGGGGAAAAAAACTAACAGACAATTTAAAATAATCATGATTCAAATAAGGCACTAATGGAGAACTTTCATACTGGATGTTTCCAAAGAATTCATGAAGACACCCATGACCGATATAATGAACTATAAATATCTACCATGAACCAAGTGCACTGATGCTAGATCACTACCAAAATCACCCTTGAGTAAACACTTTCCTGCTCTGCTTATCTCCCTCTACCTACTCAAACCCTGCTTCAACCTCTATTTGATATAAGCTTAGCAAATTCAGAAATTGCATCTAGCAATATGGCAGATAGGAAGTAAAACTGCTGAATGAGCAAAAAAAAGATCTATCTCTTTCTTGACTTCACAACTCATTATGAAAACCCTGAGAAGAGAATTTAACCCACGTTCATGGTGTTTGCTACAAAGTACTAGGCATTTGGTTACTGAAACAAAACTGTTTTTTTTTAATTAAAAGGATCATAGACTTTTTTTTTGTTTTGCGACGGAGCCTCGCTTTGTCGCCCAGGCTGGAGTGCAGTGGCGCGATCTCGGCTCACTGCAAGCTCTGCCTCCCGGGTTCACACCATTCTCCTGCCTCAGCCTCCCAAGTACCTGGGTCTTTTTTTTTTTGAGACAGAGCCTCGCTTTGTCGCCCAGGTAGAGCATAGTGGTGCAATCTTGCCTCACTGCAAGCTCTGCCTCCCGGGTTCACACCATTCTCCTGCCTCAGCCTCCCAAGTACCTGGGACCACAGGCCCCTGACACCACGCCCGGCTAATTTTTTTGAATTTTTAGTAAAGACGGAGCTTCATCATGTTAGCCAGGATGATCTCGATCTCCTGACCTCGTGATCTGCCCGCCACGGCCTCCCAGAGTGCTGGGATTACAGGCATGAGCCACCACGCCCTGCCGACATTTTTATTACTTAACAGTAACCACAAAAAACCTGAGACCCACTCAAGTTTTTATCCAGAGACTAGACAGATATAGACTACCTAGCCCACAAAATAAATGTAAAAGAAGAGAAGAAAATTCAACATCAAATAAGAGACAAACACTAAGATTTTGTTACATTCATGATTGTACAATTTGTGTAGTCGCTATAATTATTAGCTTTCCAGGTAGATATTGGACAAGATGATTAAGAACGTATTCAATAAAGTGAGCTTGTCCCTGGAATAGCAAACAACCAGTTTGACCCCTGCACCATAGAAAAGAATCCCCAATTTGGGGGAGCTGACTACCTAATGATTGAGACTCATATTTTTATGGCTCTTTTTTCTTAAATTATAATTAGATTTTAACATCTTAAATTTTCTTTGTTTATATTTTGCCACTGAAGCCATTTAAAATGGTTAGCTCTTAAGATCTGGTGACAAGGTACATGTAAACCTCAAGTTTGTACAGTAAAATAAGTAAAACTTGAAAGAAGCTTTCCAAACCCGACAGATACCACCTTAACTAAGCCATCAAAATTAACATAAACAGTAACAGGACAACTCAATAGCATACGCCTTCTGATACAATGCACTGACAAACACTTGACATCATGTTTGTGGGATTTCTCCCCAAAACAAAATAAGCTGAATTAAATCATGAGAAACATTAGAAGCATTCAAATTATAAAATATTATAAAGAAGAGCTTGTCTGTTCCAAATTAAAGAATATTAAAGAGACATGACAAATGGGATACACTTATTTATTGTGTCTCTTTAGTATTTAGTATAACTGCAAATTCCAAAATCAACAGAAGCACAAAACACCAAGATAACTCTTTTTCTCCATAATTTTATCTTATGTAATTACTGATGACCCTAAGATATGGAATCCATATTTGCTTGTAATTTCAATTTTACCTTCATAACTCAAAGAATTATGTTTTCTATTTACTCATTCTGCAAAATTAAGTAGATTTTGTCATGAAGACCTTTCACATTTTAATATTATTTACAATATCAAAAAGTCTTCGTATTACATTACCATTCAAAGATAAAATACATAATTTAACGGTTATTATTTAAAGTGCTAGGATAAATCATTTTCTGTGAAGGTAAGTGTCTACATTACACCACTATGTGAACACATTCCAGTAGCTCTAATGTCATTTTCCAATACTGACTTCTCCTAGTTAGTTTGATATTATGAAGAAGTAAATATCAAGGTCAAAGCTTTAATGAAAGCAACTGTCTCTTTCTTCATCTCAAAAAGTATCATCAGTTGCTTTTGAATTTTAGAGGCCTTTTTGCAACATTAATGGTTTTAGAAACTTCCCGAAATGGATGTTGTGACCAAAAAAAAAAAAAAAAAAAAAAAAAATGAAAAAAAAAAAAAAAAAAAAAAAAAAACAAACAGAAAAAAGTACATCCCCTTTTTTTCTCGTTGAAAATTTAAAAAGGAAGCTGGCCCATCACCTGGGAGTTCTGTTCACTGGAAGGTGGGAATAGAGGAGGGTTTATGCTGTATGAGGTGGCAAAAACCAGAAGAACTTCTCTGGCTTTGGAAATGACTTTCACCCCCAGACCAGTATTTAGAAAAGTCATTTAAAATCCCATTGTCCTTCTGGGCAATGGAGTCCTTCTGGCTTGTAGGGTGAAAGGGCTTGGCTGAATTTCAGCCCAAACTTAGTAACATAGTATGATATGAGGAAAGAACAGCAGCAAAAGGCTCTGCCTGGGTAACAGGGCTACCATCTGAGCAAAGGACTGAGAAGCTGCTGCTAAGGAGAGTTAGAGTTCACATGGACAAATGAGAGTGGAACCATAACAATTTGGGTTTTTAAGAAAACATCTCTAATGGTATTTTCATAGACTGGTGATGATAGGCCATTTTTTTATATATAAATAATTGTTTTAAAAAATATACTTTATAAGCTATTCATAAACCCCTCTTAAAGAAATGTTTCTGAATAGAACTAAAAATTTAGGTTTACAATAAGTGAGTATTGTAACTTTTTGTAGGTAACTAGGTATGTAAGGAAAAGAAACTTGACATCAACTTTGCTTAGTATTCTGATATAAGAAGCTTCTAATTAGAAAGTGTCAGTATAAGCAGCTCTTTAAAAATTCAGTAGGCCTTTGAATCATTGTTCTAGGAAAAATTGTATTCAGCTAACGCTTTGATTATGTTAATGGGTAAGAAGATATTTTAGGAGCTAAACTAAACTTTTAAATAGAACAGGTGTTAAAATTTTCAAAAACATTCATGTATACAGTACGCAAGAATTGTAAGCAAAATGTTAAAAAGAAAAGCTAACTCGTTCTACAGCCTTCCATAGTTAGTACAATTTATAGTTAAGTAGACTAAAGTGATACCTTAATAAATTTTCGATTATCTAGAAAGTTCTGGCCTTCTGATACTTTTTTGATTGACTGAGTCTAACACAAACTTGAGTTAGAATAAGTATGTACTTTGTTTAATACTGATTCGTGCCACTTGAATATTTTCTTATTTTTAAAGAGTGCACATATATTAGACTGAAGTCCTTTAGCCATTTTGCTAAAATTTTTTAAATTGTCAAATAAAGAAATAATTTCTATTACAAACCAACAAATTACTTAAACAAAATGAAAACTTTAAATCATATATGTCTATATAGTATAAATCTAATTTCAATAAAATTTTAATATTGAAATTTTACTGTATCTAATATACATACATATAAATACATTCTATGTATCCTTAAAATACTTAGACACATATTCTTTTATTCTCAGAAGTAACCTGTAACATTTAAAATTTATAATGATGGCATCTTGTGTCCTGTGATTCTCACCAAGAATTCCTTACACTGACTTTGATTTTGTTTTTAGGCAGTTACTTTAGAGGGGAAAATATAGACTCTCAAATTAATGGAAACATTCCTACAAAGTATATGGGAATTCACGGCAGGTTTACTGCTAAAAAAAAATGTCAAAGAGAAGCTTCCCATTAAGGCCCCAAGTGAAAAAGAATGCCAACAACAATTAAGATGAAGCAGCTTTACTGGCCCCTTTGCACTCACTTAGACAAGAGTCGTGGAACATATTTAATCAAAAGGGATTGGAGAAGGATTATAAAGGATTGTGTTTACCTTACCCTGGGCATTGAATGTTCAGCAATGTGGAACAAGCCACAGAACTCCAAGGTGTAGCTATAAGATTTTAAAAGAAGAAAGCGAAAAGTAGAAGACAACATTAAAGCTAGAAACACCATCTCTTTCTTTTGAACTTTAGAATTTTGGTTAGTTCAGCTGAACACAGGGGACCCATCCTATTGTTGGCAGCTCAGTAGACAGTGGGAAATTGTAACTTACAGCTTTAAAGGTTAGTCTGTCTTCAAAAAAGACATATAAAGGAAGCGTGGATTCTGGCATTATTTATCATCCATAAATGCAGTCACTACAGAATGTCTCTGACTTCTGTGTCAGTGGGGAACTCTAAAACCCTGTTCAACAGGCCATCTACCTGATAAAGCAAGTCAACCTCGAGACTGAGCAAAAAAAGATGAATCAAATTGGTGTTTCCCTTTGTAAATCATCCACTCATAGTTTCGTCAGTAACTGAAGTACTTGAAATTATGCAAGGATAAATGTCTACTACTCACATTTTTTAAGGAACAAAATATAAATAAGAGTACCTAAGTGGATGAATTTAACCTAAGCATTCATAGAAGTCTTACAAATAACAAATATATACCTATATTTTTTCATTTTTTCCCAAATAAGTGTTTTTAAACTTAAATCAAGTCTGGCTAAGACGCATCCAATTGAACAACTTTTTTTGAGACAAATAAAAAAGAGCGTTTGCTATGTGCCAAGCACTTCGTAATGTGCTTTGGAAGAGATAAGCAGGAAAAAAGATAAACTTTACAGAGCTTGCAGTCTAGTGAGAATGATAACAAATACAGAGAAATCACCTTAATACATACCAGAACGTAAAACATTTTAAAAGTCACTTTTAAAAATGCAGTAATACACTTTTAAAAATGCAGTAATACCTTAAAGAAAGAAGAGAGAAATTCTAACGAAGAGTAAAGAGTAAGATTGGGAAAGTGTTCATGGAAGAGGCAACGTGTTAATGTGGAAGTTTCTCTTTGACAGTTTTTGGGTCTTGAGCATTGAGTACAATTTCTATAGGTAGAGAAAGCTGTGAGGGATATTCTAAGCAAAGGGAACACGATTAGCGAGGGCATGTTAGCAATCAAATTTGTGAGGCTTCAGGAGCTTTTAAGCAGTCTGATTCACTTGGTTGCAGACTTCATAACTTGGGCTGCAAGTAAGCTGGGAATCCACATGAGCCCTTGTGGCAAACACTGTCATTTTGCTCAGGAAACACGAGTCATAACTCTTTTTCTCCTTCACCTGCCTCCAGCACAGAAGAAGCAAAATCTACTTATTCCCTCCTATAGCCTCACCACCTAGTAAGTGTAGAGATGAAACACTGTTCTACTAATAGAGAAAACAAGGTGGGTTGATGCTGGCCTTCCTTTCTATACTACCATCGGACTTTTTTTTTTTTTTAGAGTGAGTCTCGCTCTGTCACCCAGGAGGGAGTGCAGTGGCATGATCTCGGCTCTTGGCTCACTGCAACCTCTGCCTCCCAGCTACAAGCGATTCTCCTGCCTCAGCCTCCCGAGTAACTGAAACTACAGGCCCACACTGCCACCCCCCGCTAATTTTTTTGTATTTTATTAGACACTGGGTTTCACTGTGTTGCCCAGGCTGGTGGCAAACTCCTGAGTTCAAATAATCCTCCTGCCTCAGTCTCCCAAAGTGCTGGTATTACAGGCGTGAGCCACCATGCCCAACCCATCAAGCTCTTTTTAAACATGTGTTTCAATGTAAAATGAATAATGGATACATATATGTTTGTGTATGATCTACATATAAATTAAAGAAGAATAACTGAACCCCATATACCTACAGCCAGCTTGAGAAATACCAAATAATCTCATGCTTTTATAGTAATCTTTTCCTCTTAAAAGCTTTTTTCAAATGTTCATTGATAGCTCATATTTAAGGGTGATGTACTAGATAAGTTCTTTGTATGTAAACAGAGTTTGCTAATTGTTTTATTATGGGCAGATGCTTAGGTATT
This sequence comes from Colobus angolensis palliatus, assembly GCF_000951035.1. Lineage (NCBI taxonomy): Eukaryota > Metazoa > Chordata > Mammalia > Primates > Cercopithecidae > Colobus > Colobus angolensis. The sequence goes on along the minus strand of NW_012114544.1, from coordinate 4,256,720 downwards.
TTACCAGTGAATTATAAAAGCTTAGTACCTGGGAATGTATTCTTTTGAGCCATTCACTTTCACCAAAACATATTCTAATTTTCTGTTGGAGCTGTGATGGCATCTTCTAGTCATGATGGCATCTTCTAGTCAACAGAAGGAAGAGGTGTCAGCCATGACATCATTTAGCAGATATACTAATCAACGTTCCTCTGAAATATCTGTTATCAAGTAATAGTAAAATTCAGTTGCTCAAGCTATTATTCATCAGTATTCTGTTATGTTTCTCTGAATATTCCTAATTGATATGAGACATCAAATCATAAATAATTTTGGAAAAATGTAATAAGAATAAACTAAATATCCTCCAAAATACCTTTTATTTCCACTGCAAATAAGTAACATCCCAATAGTTGAATGAAAAGGGCTAATAAAATGCATCATTTTCCCATTTTGTCCCAACAAAAGATAAAATAGAGCCAGGCGCGGTGGCTCAAGCCTGTAATCCCAGCACTTTGGGAGGCCGAGATGGGCGGATCACGAGGTCAGGTGATCGAGACCATCCTGGCTAACCCGGCGAAACCCCGTCTCTACTAAAAACTACAAAAAACTAGCTGGGCGAGGTGGTGGGCGCCTGTAGTCCCAGCTACCTGGGAGGCTGAGGCAGGAGAATGGCCGGAACCCGGGAGGCGGAGCTTGCAGTGAGCTGAGATCCGGCCACCGCACTCCAGCCTGGGCGACAGAGCGAGACTCCGTCTCAAAAAAAAAAAAAAGATAAAATAAAGGCAGGAGATTATTTCCAAAGAGTAGTGGTGGCAGATAAAATGGCGGCAACAAAAACAAAATAAAAGTTAGTACATTGTTTAAATGATAACCACTTACAACATGAGTCTTTTAACTAGAAATGTATACTATAATGACTGAGTTACATGTATAAATAAAAATCTATATATACACACATATATTTATATAGGTATGTAAGTATATATGTGCATGTGTGGGTGTGTGTATACATACATACAGAGAGATCTTTATTTACACTTATGGGACCAGGAAGCCACAGCAGAAATCTGAGCCACTGCTTAATTGCCCATACCAAGCTGAGAAATGGGGAATTCTTTACGAAGTCAGAAATAATGTAATAAAATTTTCTTAACAAGATTCAGTAGCATTTTTCTGCATTAAGCACACCACGGTTATTGTTTGGTATTTATTGTATTCTGTAGTTTCCCCAAAGTTGACTGTGACAGTTTTGATAGGCTAACTGTTGTATTAGTGGAGTTATAAAATTTTACAGTTCTATACTGCACCATTTCTTGCTCTTGCATTTACTATTTTTATTTAATTTTTTATTTTTATACGTGCAGGGGGTACCTGTGAAGGTCTGTTACGTGAATCTATTGCATAATGGTGAGGTTTGGGCCTCTACTGTTCCTATCACCCGAATAGTGAACATTGACCCAGTAAGTAATTTGTCAGCCCTCTACCTTCCTCCCACCCACCTCCCTCTTGAAGTCCCCAGTGTCTCTTATTTCCCACTATATATCCATGTGTACCCACTGTTTAGCTCCCACTTATAGGTGAAAACATGCGTTACTTGACTTTCTGTTTCTGAGTTATTTTTCTTGGAAGAATGACCTCCAGCTCCATTCAGGTTGCAAAAGACATGATTTCATTCTTTTTTATGGCTGAGTATATTGCGGGGCACGCGCGCGCACACACACACACACACACACAATTTTCTTTATATAATCATGTGTTGATGAACACTTGTATCGAGTCCATGATTTTGCTGCTGTGAGAAGTGCAGCAATAAACATACAAGTACAGTTGTCTTTTTGATTTAACAATTTATTTTCCTTTGGATAGATACCTAGTAATGGTGTTGCTGGGTCAAATGGTAGTTCCATTTTTAGTTCTTTGAGAAATCTCTAAATAGGGGTTGTACTAATTTACATTTCCAACAACAGCATAAGTGTTCCCTTTTCTCTGCATCCTCACCAATAACTGTTATTTTTTGACTTTTTAATAATAGCCATTCTGATTGGTATAAGATGGTATCTCATTGTGGTTTTAATTTGCATTTCTCTGATGATTAGTCATGTGGAGCATTTTGTCATGTGTTTGCTGCTTATATGTCTTCTTCCAAGAAATGTCTGTTCATGTCCTTTGCCCACTTTTAATGGATTTTTTTTTTCTTGTTGAGCTGTTTGTGTTCCTTGTAGATTCTGGATATTGGGATTTTCTTTGGGATGTACAGTTTGCAGATATTTTCTTCCATTTTGTAGGTTGTCTGTTTACTCTGCTAATTATATCTTTTCCTGTGCAGAAACTTTTTAATTTAACTAAGTGCCATTTCTCTATTTTCATTTTTGTTGCATTTGCTTTTGAGTTCTTAGTTATAAATTCTTTGTGTAGGCTGATGTCCACAAGAGTTTTTCCTAGGTTTTCTTCTAAGATTTTTACAGTTTTAGATCTTAATATTTAATTTTGCATTTGGTGAGATTGCTTTCATTCTCGTACATATGGCAATCCAATTTTCCCAGAAGAATTCATTCAATGGCACGTCCTTTTCAATTTTTATATTTTCAATATTTATATATTTTTAAGCTTAGTTGATGATCAGTTCATTGTAGGAATGTAGCTTCATTTCTGCATTATCTATTCTATTCCATTGATCTATGTGTCTTTGTACCAGTATCATGCTGTTTTTAGTTACCCTAGTCTTGTAGTGTAATCTGAGGTCAGAAAATGTGATGCCTCCCATTTTTTTCTTTTTGCTTAGGATTGCTTTGGTTATGACTATTCAAGTTCTTTTTTGGTTCCGTATGAATTTTAGGATTTTTTTCCTAATTCTATGAAAAATCACATTGCTAATTTGATAGGAATTGTGATGTATCTGTATACTGCTTTGAGAAGTATGGTCATTTTAACAATTCCAATCCATTAAGATGCAATGTTTTTCTATTTGTGTTATCTAGTATTTCTTTCACAAGTGTTCGTATTTCTCTATATAGAAATCTTTCATATATTAAATGTATTCCTGACTTTTTTGTTTTTGCTATTGTAAAGAGGATTGAGTTTTTGACATGGTTCTGTTTGAACATTATTAGTTTATTGAAATGCTATTGATTTTTTATATTGATTTTGTATCCTGAAACTTTACTGAAGTCACTTATTAAGTCTAGACATCACTTGGAGGAGTCTTTAGAGTATTCCAGGTATAAGATCATGTTATCAGTAAACAGATATAATTTGACTTCCTCTTTCCATTTGGGATGCTTTTTATTTATTTCTCTCACCTAATTGCTCTGGTTAGGACTTCCAGTACTATGTTCTGTGTTGAATAGGAGTGGTGAGAATGGACATCCTTGTCTTGTTCCAGTTCTTAGCAGGAAAGCTTTCAACCCTTCTCCATTCAGTGTGATGTTGTCTGTGGGTTTGTCCTACATATATGGCTTATTATTTTGAGATATGTTCTTTCAGTGCCTAATTTGTTAAGGGTTTTATCATGAAATGATGTTAGATTTTATTGAATGCTTTTCTTGCATCGATTGAGGTGATTATATGTTTTTTGTTTTTCATTTTGTTTATGTGGTGATTCACATTTATTGATTTGCATATGTTGAACCATCCTTCCTTCCCTAGTATAAAACCTGATCATGATGCATTATGTTTTTGATGTGCCATTGGATTCAGTTTCCTAGTATTTCCTTGAGGATATTTGTATCTATGTTAATCAGGAATATTGGCCTGTAGTTTTCTTTTATCGTTGTGTCCTTGTCTCATTTTGCTATCAGAGTGATACTGGTTTCATAGAATGAGTTAGGGAGGAATTTCTCCTCTTCAATTTTTTGGTATAGTTTACATAAGATTAGTACTAGCTCTTCTTTGTAACTCCAATAAAATTTTGTTCTGAACCTATCTCATTCTGGGCTTTTTTGTTGGTAGTGGCTTTGGCTTTTTTTTTTTTAATTGCTGATTCAATTTCATTACGTGTTATTGGCCTGTTCAGAATTTCTATTTCTTCCTGGTTCAGTCTTGGGACTTGTATAGGCATTTATCCATTTTCTCTAGGTTTTTTAGTTTGTGCATAAAGACATGCTCATAGCTGACTGGTTAATTTGAATTGTGTGTTACAGGAAAAGTTAACAGGACAGATACTCATCAAATTGGGTAGGGTACTTCCTGGTGCAGAATTAAGAAAAAAAAAAAAAAACAGATACATCTGGTCCTCAAGCTTTCAAGTTCGATTCAAGACCAGATTTTAAAATTCATCCACCTAAACAAAGCCATAGATAATTCACTCACACTAACTAGAAACCAAAAGACCCATACTCTCATCAGTCAAATATAAACATGCAAGGAGAAAACAAGTAAGACTAATTTGATAAGGCATATAGAGCAATATATAAATACAAAGAGGAGTTTCATACAACAAATACAGGCAGGGCACGGTGGCTCATGCCTGTAATCCTAGCACTTTGGGAAACCAAGGTGGGTAGATTGCTTGAGTCCAGGAGTTTGAGATCATTTTGGGCAATGTGGTGAAACCCTGTCTCTACCAAAAAAAAATAGCTAGGTGTGGTGGCACACACCTGTAATTCCAGCTACTCATGAGGCTGAGGTAGGAGGATCACTTGAACCTGGGAGGCGGAGGTTGCAGGGAGCCATAACTGTGCCACTGCACTCCCACCTGGGTGCCAGAGCAGCACTTTGTCTAAAAAACAAAAACAAAACAGAAAAACAGATACAGAGCCCATTTTGGAAAATGATTAACCACCCAAATCCAAAACAAGTGTAGCCAACTTCTTAACAATGTCAAGAAATAATAATTTTAAAAAACATTAACTTAATGAAATGAGTTTTCAAAAGTGAGGTGCTAAAACAACAGAAGAAAATGTAAAAGGAGTTGTCAGGAAAAAAATTAAAAAGCAAAACAGTATCATCTCTCAACAAAACAACATATTAAAAACAGTGAGGATTAAAATTGACCATGCACAAAACCAAATCAGTTATGTGCAGAATAAGGTTAAGAAAGTCAGCGTAATGCAAACAAAATAATAAAAGGATGAATGATTAGAAACAAAATGACAGATGTGGAAATCAAATTGTAGAATACAACAAACAGAGATGATTATGTCTCTGAAGAAGAGAATAGGGCAAATATAACATTAAAAATATTTCAAATTTAAAATAAAAGAGGAAAATAATATTTCCTAAAATGAAGAAGGAGCTGAACTATCCAAGGAGTTGGTTAAAACATTGTAGGAAATGTAATGGAAAGTGATCAGGAAACAATTTATTCAAATGACATTTCTAAATTTTAAGAAAAGTCAATAATAACAAAAATAAAGTCAACATTTATTTCCAGGCCCATGAATTATCTCACTTAAGTAATTAATGTAAGAAAAATACATTCCTATTTGGTAAGTAATATCATTTTCCCATTTTACAGAAAAGTAATGTGGCCAAACTCAACTAAGCAGATAGAAATGGATTTCAGTTTAGAAGTTAGAGCTGTGCCATTACAGAGGCTTTCTTAGGTACATTCTAACCAATATTCTATAAGATATTAGAATATAAACTTCTCATCTGCTTCTCATCTGGCTATTCTCAGAACTCTTTCAAACGAGACATAAATTTTTCTTTAAGAAGAGATTGTCTATTGTTTTTACAGTGACCAATCTTTCCTAAAATCCCAGTTTTCTTCAGCAGCCACCAGCTCCCAAGTAGCCCATGTGACTCAGTGGAAGCTGATCCTTAACCTAACACCAGGAGTGGGATTGTATTAGTTTACATCAAGCATAGATGTCTTGGCTCTTTTGTCAGAAATTGGTTAGGGAATCTGTTCTTACATCAATCAATGTATATTACTTTCTGATGATGGTTACTGATATGAGTACTTCACCTAATTTGGACCAATGAGACTGAATGAAAGAATATTATATTCTATTGTTTCTGGGACAGAATTTTCTTTTACTTGTACTGGAAATGAACCAGGGAGCTCACAGCCTTGTTTACCACTAACAACCATCTTATGACCATGAGAAAATGTAGTCTGGGGAAATAAAATGAAACAAAGTGCATACCAACGAGGGAAAAGGAGTTGAAAGATCAGATAAATGGAGCTAGAACTTAGACCTATCTTACCTACAGACTGTGGATTCTGTGAGGTAAAAGTGTCCTTGCTTTAGCCATTTTAAGTCAAGTTTTTTAATACTGATTTGACAAAGTTATTTGCATTGATAACACACAGTTACATATATATATATTTATTTATTTATTTATATATGCATGCATATATACATATATACATGAATACATATACAATATTCATGTTAATGAATGTCAAGGATACCATGCTACCTGGGATTTAGCCTTAGTAATGCACCGTAGTACCCAGAGAAACAACTTTTTCTTCCAGATTTAAAGTTATGATGGAATGCTAAAAGTAGCCTACATCCATTGATGGAAAAACTCACTCATTCTCACCTTGCCTGTGACAATGCAAAACTAAATTTTTGTCAGTTACTCTAGAAAAATAAGTAAAGGAATATTAGTAAATAATAAATTTGCTTTAAAATAAGAAAGCACAGAGGGATATTATTTCAGTAGATGTTATGTAGCAGGACTATATTTTAATTTTTCTAGCCTCTCTATTATTTTATGATACATGCCATCTCAAAATCCTGCTATGCTTCTGGTTCCCATTACAAATGGTGACATTAACTAATGCTGAAACATGAGCAGCCAATCCCAAACTCCCTGAAGCTCTGTGAAACCCAGTCTATAGACAGTTTTACAGCTTCTTTGCTTCTTTCTTGCCTGCCAGTTGCTGAAGTGATGTCAGCAACATCCCAGACAGCACAATAGGCAGAAAGAGAGGAACATTTTTGAGTGTCAGCCTCTAGATTTAGAGAGAGTATAAAATTAACACATAAAAAAGATGAGTTGGAGCCACTGGGGTTAGGATTTGATTCACATGGCACCTCAACAGCAGAACAACAATCTTTGACTTCCTTTCTGTCTTGGACACTGACAGTTGTGCCCAGATCAACGTTGAAAGAGTAGTAGTAAGAAATGGGGCATTATTAGTTTAGGGACTTTCTATCTTATTGAACTTCTTAGACCTTAGTTTGGTCTGATGAAAACAGTATCCTTGTTACAGAAATCTTTTGGTTAAAAGTAATATATCTCCTCTTGTTTAAGCGACTAGGGACAGAGATGTTTATGTTTGCTCATGGCAAATTTGAGCAGGAGAATCTAGTGGGATCAGATCATGTATAGGCCGTGTTGAAGATTTTGAACTTTTCCTAAGAGCAATTATAAATAATTTGTAACTCGTATATGGCATGAAAGAGAGGCTTTGGGTCAAATATGAGTCCCAGGAACTCACCCAATAGCAACCAGGCAGATTTTAGAAGGGTTGGGATTTTAAATAAAGACCTCTGCATTAGCCCCAATGTTGCAAAGCATTTTAACAACAACCAACTAAAGAAAAAAGATACATGTGTCAATAATTTGGGTGAAAGATAATATGCTTCAATTTTATTCTACACAAACAATGTTATAATTCAATTGTATAATTAATATAAGGACATTCTTGTGAGCTTGAGGACTCAGGAATTCTATATATACCCTTCCCACAAGCTCTATTTATTACTGCAACTAAGTACTAACCCAGAAATAACCCAAAATAAAGAAGACACAAATGGGGACGAGTACTATAAGAGACAAACAGCAGGTATCCAGTCTTTGTAAACAAAGAACTAAGCTCAAAAATATTTAGCAATCATATGTGTAATACAGAATATAGATTTCAAAGTTCTTGAATAAAAGACCATGAAATAAAAATAACAAAATGCATTAAGACAAACATCACAAAACACCACAAATATCTGGAAAGATAATTGGAGGAGCATGTGTAAGGGAACAGTTTCTTTTGATTTTTATATAAGGAATGAAACATTTTACTTCTGATATGCAGTTAATAAATTAATACAGATGGATTTAATTGTGTTATTTGTAGTTATAAGTGTTATGAATAAAATAAACATACATCTCCTCAATCATAACAAACAAGAAGAAATAAAAATATTGCAGGCCGGGAGCAGTGACTCACGCCTATAATCCCAGCACTTTGGGAGGCTGAGGCAGACGGATCATGAGGTCAGGAGACGGAGACCTGGCAACATGGTGAAACCCCGTCTCTACTGAAATACAAAAAAAAATTAGCTGGGCGTGGTGGCGTTCACCTGTAGTCCCAGCTACTCGGGAGTCTGAGGTAGGGGAATCGCTTGAACCCGGGAGGAGTAGGTTGCAGTGAGCCGAGATCACTCCACTGCACTCCAGCCTGGGCGACAGAGAAAGACAGTTGTTTTTCTCTGGTTATTGTTTACACATAATCCAGCAAAAGTTGACTGAAACAATATGTAATTCATATTTTGGCAAAAGAAACAAAATAAAAATGTTGCAAAAGATAAAAATAAGAAAAATTCCGTCTTCTAGCTAATATTTATGGAGCTACTATTTTATCCACACCTTGTTTAGAGATACAATGGTGAGAAAAATCAACCGCTTTCCTTTCTCTGTGGAACTTCGAAACTACTTTTGGAATAAAATACTAAATAAATAATCACTATGCATTATAATCATAATTCTAATCATGACTCACTAATTGTAATAGCCACAATATGCAAGTCAATTCTAAAACATATGACTGGAAGACATGAAGCGACCTGGAGATAGGGATGGTCTGGAGGAAGACAGCAGTGATTTCACGGTGGAGAAGAGGAGAAAGCAATTCAGTCTGTGGAAGAAGCAATTCAGTGGAAGTCCTCAGGGGAGGAAAATGGAGTGGTGAGGAAACTGAAATGATGTTTGTGTAATAGCAGAAGTACAAAGACAATAATGACATTTGATGTGCCAGAAAAGAACAGAAGAGAACGAATAGTTGTGGCAAACTGTGTTGTTTCCAAGAACCAGCTTCCTTCCTGCTAAGGATCTTATGCTCTAGGCTCCTGTCCTGTGGCTTGCTGCGCTTTTCCCTAGGGCAGGGTTCATTCTGGTTCTATTGTCAGCTGTACTCTTGAGACTTGCTATGTTCAGTGGAATGGGATTGTATGTGGTAGGTACCACTTCTGAGCAAATCTTTACATGGATTTTGTGGATCAGCTTGTATGTTTACCTTTGACAGACAGGGACAGATTCTTCAGCCTGGGTCCTAATAGAAGGATGTTCTTGGAATTCAGGCCAGCAACAAAGACCCTGGACTGCTGCTGTAATACGAGGACAAACAACGATGACAATTTGCAATGTTGTATGCCATCGAGAGTCTGAAATTTGTTCAGTTCACACACAACCCAGCAAAAGTTCACTGAAACAATATGTAATTCATATTTTGGCAAAAGAAATAAAATAAAAGCTTTCCTCACCCAAGGCACCATGGATCATGATTATAGATATAGATTTATAGACACACAGAAAATTACTTAACAAAATGTTGTTTATGGGTTATGTCTAAGTGTTGGTTTCTCTGTCCTCTTTTCTTACATTTTTTACTGTGTCTTGTGAAGATGTGGAAATGTTATAAATTTTTTATCTCCCACTAATAGAAAAATAAAATAAGAACAGTGTTTTAAAATATATTTTAAATAACATTTATACAAAATAACAATGTTATTATATTTATGATAGCTGCCAGGAAATGAGGGAAAAGAAAATGTTATTGCCATGATGAATGGTATTTATCATGAGGCAAATAGAAAGCAGTGCTTCTCCAAATTTAACATGCATCAGAATCACCTGGAGAGCTTCTTAAAGCACAAATTACTAGGTCGGTCCCAATCCCAGGATTTCTGATTCCTTAGGTATGGAGAAGAGACTAATAATTTGCATTTCAGGTATTTCCCAGGTGATGCTGGTACTTTTCATCCAATAACACACTTTGAGAACTAATATATTAAATAGTCTGACCCAACCATCTCTAGGTGAGAAATTTATTTTGGCTTCATAATTAAAAAAAAAAAATGAGTTAATTTGATTGCTTTTTTAGCCAAACAAGTGTCTGAGAAACATTGGATTGTTTGCCTCTATGTTTCTATATCTTTTCTTAGGTATGGTGGTTAAGTAAATATTTGAAGCCAAATGAGTTAGTTCTAGTAAAATAGCCTGATTTTTATAAGTGTACATCCTATTAAACATACTTGAAGGGTTAGGAATTATGACAGATACACATGTACACATATAAACACACAGACACATAGTTCACTCCTGCCCATGGGAAAGCTACATTTCACAGATTACGCATTGACTTTATGATTTTAAATAACCATCTCTGCTACTGTAATGGTTGTTTTCCCTTTTCTTTTGACTTACAATTTTTCTCCAGGCATTTAACATCTTTGACCTCATGGATAATCTGTTCACAAATATCCTACAGAACTAATTTCTAACTTCAGATTCTCTTATAAAATGAAAAGGCATCATTTTCACAGCAGGAGCCAGGAAAAAAATGAGCAAATTACTGTTTTACTTTGCAGAAACTAGAATATTGTCGAATTCCATTCTTCTATTAGAAAAGAATGAAAGAGGAACAAAACAAGGACTTGGGAGGTTACAATTTTTTTTCAGTGTATCTTCGTCAAAGCTTGTAACAACATTGAAGCTTTATCACACAGTGTTATTTTCAATGTCAAGATCCAGTACCGCATTAAAGCATTTTGCCAGAGGAAAAAATTGTTCAAAAGTACATAAAATGCTAGGTGATCTGCCTTTGGTGGAACTTGACTTCCAGAAACATCTAAAATACAACTGTCCTTTATTAAATTGAAATGGAGAGTTCTGAGCAGGAGCCTTGTGGGGATGGAACACTCAGCCTCTGAGTCAAAGCCATACAACATTTCTTGTTATCACTGAACAGTTTTCCTTCTAACTTAGTAACAAGAGAAGCATTAATAGCCTTTGAAAGGTATCCAGTACAATTTACCTTAAAGACAGTCATGTTGGCAAATCCATGGATTTTCTAAGGAAAAGTACAGTAAAACCTGGGATACTGAGCAGGTATTCACGATTCATAGAATTTTAGTGTTAGAAAAACCTCTCTCAGTCTCTTCTTTCAAAGCTGAACAGTAAGTTCCTGTGCAATGAGAATCGAGAAAGCAAATTTAAGTTGTAGTCTCCTCAAGAAACCCCATAGAACCAGATGGCAAGGAAGAAAGTTTTCTGTGTTACTTTTTTTTTTCTTTAATAAGTTTCCCATAGCCCACTATGACTTGGGAACAGTCTTTAATGTGCCTATTTGAAGTTAGAATTTCAAATCTTCATTAATATTTTGCTATTGCACCAGGATGATTCATGCTACACTGCCTTTGCTAATTAAATTAATAGCTACAAATGCTTACTGAAGAGATTAACTTATGCACTACCTTCCCTAGAAGAGCTAGTTGCTAGGCAGCCCTGGGTGAAAGCTTGGCATCTAGTTCCTTTTCTCTCAGGACAGAGACTGCAATGCATCTTTGACTGAGAGAATGAATAAAACGATGCTTTCACTAAAAGCATTCACCTTCATCTTTACATCTCAATTGCTCCATTTTAATTATTCCAATCACTTAGTGCATTCTAGTGTTTCAAGTGTATTTAATCTGGAGTATATTTTGTCTCATGCTTGTGGACTTGCTTCATTGTCTTATCTTATTCTTGTCTCCTTACAAGCATCAATCCTATATTGCACATGGCTTTCCTACCATAAACAGGCATACTTTATGACTATTCAACCATTTTACATGAGTAGTAATAATATCGATTTTTGCATATTACTTCAACCTGTAAAACTACATATTGCCAAATATTTGGTTAGTGTAACTCCTGATTTCCCACATGATCCCATTCTTTATTTTTTGAAATTGCATCCTTTGTTATTTTTTATCCCACTACTGTATCTATAGATAGTACAGACACTGGGTATTCATACTAAAGATAGATGTGGCAGATCTTTCATGCTCTAGGGTGTACTTTCTGTTGCTAAATTTGCTGGCAGCAAGTTTGTGACTTGTGAAAGTTGGCCTTAACCCAAACTCAAATTGACATTTGTTCTTTTCTGCAGGCAGGTGGTTCTTCTAAATTTTAAACCAAATAGAGTTGAACAATAAGTACTTGGATAACCAAGGTTATAAAAACTGGGTTATGAATGCAAAGCATGCTTATTAACAGTACAATACTAAAAAAATACTTTTATGATACTAGCATTCTGGAGGAGTCCAGAATGATCAAGGAAATCCTATGCAAGTGGAGATTCCTGGAGAAACTTAAATCTTGGTCAAATAGCTTATTTCACTGAACACCACCAACCAAAGCCCTGAGGCAAAACGTCTGGTTCATACCTACCTGGTTCGAATATAACCTCTGCCTCCATCTGCCATCTATGCTTTGTTACTTTACTTTATACTTGGTATGTGGATGGGTTCATCTCTAAGGGTGTGTGTGTGTGTGTGTGTGTGTGTACATGTCTGTAAGTAGGAGTGTGGTGGAAAGTAGCAACAGAAGTATATTGAGGGGCTCCACAGAAAAGCCATGAAAATCACAAGATTTTGGTAATATTGCCTGCAATATTCAGTGTATTGCTAACTTTCTTTAGCTAAGAGAATTTGCAATAATTTAAATATGACAAAAAGTTTTATATGTGCTCACATAACATGCTAGAAGTGAGAGATTCAGGCTGACAGGATAGCTTGACTCCAAAGACCACTCAATAATCTGAGTACATTCTTCCTTTTTTTACTACCCATTAAGAACAATCCTCATTTACATAGTTAAATTGGGTTATCATATATGATAGTCCATCCCAATGGACAGAAGGAAGAGAATGTAGAGCTCAAGTCAATTTTCTTTTAAGTAAATAAGAAGGAAATTGCATATATTGTTGCTCATAGAAAAACAAACAAACAACAACAACAAAACAATTGCAGTACCTAGTTGCAAGTGACACTATAAAACATGTCTCCAGTAAGGAGCTACATGCCACAGCTAACACTTTAATAACTTAAAAGAAGGAAAAATTTCACTTCTGTAAATGTATCATTCAGAGAAGTAGACCATTATAATTACTATAAAATCAGTTTTATATTAGAAATGAGATCTTATGCTATTATGAGAGGAAATGGGTCTGGAGAGGGAGTTAGACAATCAGAGAAAAATTAAAATCAACCTTCTGAAGGCCATGCATAAGTGGGTAAGTAGAATCTTGAAAGAAAATCTGGGAAGTTCAGCAGCAAAAGGGAAAGTTGTTGCCTCTGTGTGCCTCTTGGTCCTGTGGGCCCACAGCCATGTGAGACAGAGGTGGCTGGGGTAAGTGAGGCTGACAGTCAGAAAGAAAACCTGGAGGCAAAACAGAGAATAGCCAGGACAAGCATCAACCAGCTGGACACTTTTGTGTCTTTTACTGTACCTATCTAAAAACCATTAGAGACTTTTGGTTGTTGTATTACCTTTGCCTCCTAAATTTGGGTAATATGTACTTTTGTCCAATGCCAACCCAAGACCATAAAGGAAAGGAGATTCCAGAACATGTGACCAAGCTGGCAATACAATTGTCCAACTCAGGGAACCACTAGAATAGTTGATGACGCTGCTTTTATCAGGGTGTTTGCAGAACAAGGATTAAAGTTTTGGATGACATTTTTATAATAAATTTTACCACAGCAAAACTTCCCTACATAAATGACATATTTTATGTCCACTCTTCCTCTATCTGAATCTGCTATGTGAATCATAGTTTTTAGGGAAATACACAAAGAATACAAAGAAATGAAGGGGAGAGAGGAGAAAACAATGAGGAGGGGAGAGAGGGCAAGCTGCAAGGAGGGTGGGTGGCAGATCTCATGTTAATAGAAGACAGTCATTTAAAAATTCTGAAGTGGCAAATTGATGTTACTTAAAGGCTATCTCTTAATATTTGCACTTTTATATATTTAACACTTAAGAAGTGTTTTTAATGTAAGAAAATGGAGAAGGAATGAGACTGAGAGATACATAAAACTCTTCAGGAATTGCTTATATTATATGAATCTTAGCAAAAAGCATATTTTCTCAAATAGTATATTTACAATATTTATGGTGTAATACATTTTAGTTTTCTTCCATTATTATATCTACGGCATTGCTAATCCCATATTTTGAAACTAAACAGGCTATAGATCACATTAAAAGGGTAAATAAATCAGTGCAATAAAAAATCTTATAAAAACATTTTGGGACAGCTCTATTTATTTGTTATCTCAAAATCAACCAAGAGTAGCAGGCGTCATCTAGACTACAAAGGACACAAGACCTGCCCAAATGTTCCAAAACTACTTTTTAAAATGAATGTTCTATTTTAGATTTGGATTATTTTGTCATCTAGAAGAGAGAATGTGAGACTTTAGATCCTTGACACCATTTTCTTCAGGCTACACAGAGCTGAGTGAAACTAAGAGGATTAGAAAATTTAGAAAATGAAAATATTCTGTCCTAAATTATCATTGATCTTTGTTTGTTTGTTTGCTTTAATTTGGAAAAAGTAATATATGACATACAAAAACAACCTAAAAATTAACCAGGCTCTGAGCAAAATTTGGCTTTAAATCTATTTTATATAGTACTGGAAGTCCTAGCCAGAGCAATTAGATGGGAGAAAAAAATAAAAGACATCCAAATTAGAAAGGAAGAAGTCAGATTGTCCTGGTATGCAGACAACATGATTTTTTTTTTTTTTTTTTTTTGGAGATGGAGTCTTGTTCTGTCGCCCAGGGTGGAGTGCAGTGGCATGAACTCAGCTCACTGCAAGCTTTGCCTCTGGGCTCATGCCATTCTCCTGCCTCTTAGCCTCCTGAGTAGCTGGGACTACAGGCACCCCACCACCATGCCCACCTAGGTTTTTTTTTTTTTTTTTTAAATATATTTTTAGTAGAGACTAAGAGATGGTGTTTCACTGTGTTAGCCAGGATGGTCTCAATATCCTGACCTCATGATATGTCTGCCTCGGCTTCCCAAAGTGGTAAGATTACAGGCGTGAGCCACCGCACTCAACCAACAACATGATCTTTTATGTAGAAAACCCGAAAGACTCCACCAAAAAATGTTAGAACTAATTAACAAAATTCAGTAAACTCACAGGATACAAAATCAACGTACAAAAAAGTCAGTAACATTTCTATATACTAACAGCAAAATATCTGAAAGAAAAGCTAGTAAAATAATTCCAGTTATATACAAAAATTTAAATATTGAGGAATAAATTTAACTAGGAGGTAAATGATCTCTAAACTGAAAACCATGAAACATTGATGAAGGGAATTGAAGAAGACACAAATAACTGGAAAGATATTCTGTGTTCATGAATTGGAAGAATTAATGTTGTTAAAATGTCCATATTACTGAGAGCAATGTAATCCCTATCAAAATACCAATGACATTCTTTACAAAAAGGGGGAAAAAAAAATCTAACATTTATATGGAAATACAAACAACCTGAATAACCAAAAGAATCTTGAGCAAAAAGAACAAAATTGGAAACATTACACTACCTGACTTCAAAATATACTACAAAGCTATGGTAAACAAAACAGCATGGTACTGGTATTAAAAAAATAGACATATTGGCCCAGAGCAGTGGCTCACGCAGGTAATCCCAGCACTTTGGGAGGCCAAGGTGGGTGGATCACCTGAGGTCAGGAGTTCAAGATCAGCCTGACCAACATGGTGAAACTCCATCTCTACCCAAAATACAAAAATTAGCTGGGCATGATGGCACATGCCTGTAATCCCAGCTTCTTGGGAAGCTCAGGCAGGAGAATCACTTCAGCCTGGGAGGCAGAGGTTACAATGAGCCAGGATCACACCATTGCACTCCAGCCTGGGCAATAGAGTGAGAAACCACCTCAGGAAAACAAAACAAAACAAAACAAAACAAAATATATTGAGCAATGAGCAATGGAACAGAAGAACCCCGGTATAAATCCACACATATATGGTCAATTGATTATTGACAGAGATGCCAAGAACACACAATGGGGAAAGGACACACCATAATCTCACCAATAAATGGTATTGGGACAACTGGATATCAACATGCAGAATAATGACATTAGATCTTTATATCAGCCATATACAAAAATCAACTCAAAATAGATTAAAAACTTAAATGTAAGACCAAAAACTATGAAACTACTAGAAGAAAACAGGAGAAAAGCTCCATGACATGAATCTGGGCAATATTTTTGTTTGTTTGTTTGTTTTATACAACCTCAAAGGCACAGGCAACAAAAGCAAAAATAGACAAATGGAATTTCATCAAACTAAGAAACTTTCCCAATGTAAAGTAAACAATCAACAGAGTGAAGGAAGTTTACAAAAATAGAGAAAATATTTGCAAATTATGTATCTGATAAGAGGTTAAGTCCAAAATAGATATATAAGGAACTCAAACAACTCAATATCAAAAAAACAAACAACCCATTTTAAAAATGCACAAAAGACCTGAATATATATTTATAAAAATAAGACATACAAGTGATCAAAAAGTGTAGGAAAATGTTCAGCATCACTAATTATCAGCGAAATGCACATGAAAACCACAATGAGATATTACTTCACTCTTGTTAGAATGGCTATTATCAAAAAGACAAATTATAACAAATGTTGATGAGGATATAGAGGAAAGGTAACCTTTGAACGCTGTTGGTGGAAATGTAAATTGGTGCACCTGTTATGGAAACAGTATGAAATTTCCTTAAAAAAACTAAAAATATAACTGAAACCATATGATCCAGCAATCCCACTATTGGGTATGTATCTAAAGCAAATAAAACCAATATCTCAAAGAGATATCTGTATTCCAGTGTTTGTTGCAGCACTATTCACAACAGACAGTATATGGAATCAAACTAAGGGTCCTTAAATGAATGAATGGATAAAGAAAATATTCTATCCATATTCCATACACAACGGAATACCATTCAGCTATACTAAAGAAAATCCTTTCATTTTTGACAACATGGATGAACCTGGAAGGCATTATGTTAAGTGAAATAAGACAGGCACAGAAAGACAAATAACACATGATGTGATTCATATGTGGAATCTGAAAAAAATTTATCTCATGGAAGTAGAGAGTAAAATGGTGGTTACAAGAGGCTAAGGTACTTGAAGGGATGAGGATAAGGAGTTATTGGTCAAATGACACAAAACTATAGCTAGATAGGAGGAATAAGTTCAAGAGATCTATTGTACAGCATGGTAACTATAGATAATGACAATATATTGTAATATTAAAAAATGCTTAGAAGTGTATGAATAAGTGTTCTCACCACAAAAATGATAACTATTCAACAAGGATACTTCACAACATCATGTTGTACATGATAAATACACACAACTTTATCTGTCAGTCTGAAAGAAATTAAAATTTATTTTCAATATTTTTGCTTTTAATAGTTTAAAAACGTATTATCTCTGTATTTCTTTAAAAGAAGTGATTGGCAATGTGCAAAAATGGCATTTTGCACATTTACATGGCTATGTATTAAGCAGTCATTTAAAAATATGTTGTATATCTGTATCTATTAGTATAGAAAATTAGTATAATATGAAATGAGAAGCAAAATTGTAAAAAAGGCATGTGTTATATTTTTAATATTTACATCTTCCATAAAAGGTTTTGTGACTTTTAATATCAACAATATAATTGTTCCTGATCAATGGCTTTATTCCTGGTCTCTGAAGAAATGATACGAATATTTTCAACCACCTACTTGACATTTCAACTTGAATGTGTCATAGATATGTAAATTCCTTCTACTATTATGCAATCTATTCCTATCTTTAAAATGACATGGATATATGCAACTGCTTAAGTCATCAACAAAGGATTTTTCTCTTGGTCCCAATTTTTAATTCATTGGTGATGTTTGTTTAAACTCTACCAGTGATCAAATTTCAATTATATCCATCCTCTTCATTTCCAATAACCTCATCACAGCTTGGAGTATGCTGTCATCATTTCTCCCTTAACCAAAATAAGACCAGGCTCTTAACTTGTCTCTCTTCTTCCTTATTTGCCTTTCTGCTATCCTTCACCATCAGAAGCCAGAGTGATATTTTCAAAATGTTTAGTTTCCTATTCCACTGTATCTCTTGGCTTAAAACCTTCCAGTGTCTTCTCAGATTGCAGACTTCTTATCCTGATTTATAAAGCCCCGCATGATCTGGCTCCTCCTATTTTTGTAATATGTTCTCAAAACACTACTGGATTTGTCTCTTATATTTAAGCCATGCTAATTATTCTTTCTGTTCCCTGATTGTGCCAGGCTACTTCTGGTCTTCAGGACTTTATCTATTATTTCTCTATTGGGCCGAATGGACAAATCAATTGTCTGTTTTGGATATTAAAGCCCTTGATGGTAAGATGTTCCAAAGAATTTTCCAGAACATATTTGTTACAGTGATTTATCTTGATTTTGTTTTTTTAAATTTTATTTGGCCTGGAGGGCTTTCTAAGAAGAATGGTGGAAGATGTTTTAACTTATATCATCTTTAAAACTGATCTCAGAGGATTCTACAAAATGTTATGAGCTAAAACATCATGAACAAACATATAACATCCCAAATCCACTTCAGTGAGCACACCCCTAACAGGACTATTCTAGATGACATGTCTGAAAACTGAAAAGAGAGGAACAAGCTAATGAAAGAGGTTCTAATACACAAAGAATTGTAACTCAAAAATTCTTGACTCTGACTGTACAATTACACTTTAGGAAATTCTACGACCACTCTTAAATCTTAAGCAAAATATTGTGCATATTAGCTTTTTTTTTTTTTTTTTGAGACGGAGTTTCACTCTTGTTGCCCAGGCTGGAGTACAATGGCACAATCTCAGCTCACCGCAACCTCCACCTCCCAGGTTCAAGCGATTCTCCTGCCTCAGCCTCCCTAGTAGCTGGGAATATAGGCACATGCCACCACACCCAGCTAATTTTGTATTTTTTAGTAGAGACGGTGTTTCTCCATGTTGATCAAGCTGGTCTCTAACTCCCGACCTCAGGTGATCCACCCGCCTCGACCTCCCAAAGTGCTGGAATTACAGGCATGAGCCATTGCACCCAGCCTATATGAGCATTTTTAAAGGAAAAATATCCTTAATGTCCACCTGATACACAACTGTTCCTGAAATGCCAACCAAAAATAGACAAAATTCCTATTACTGTAGGAAAATGATTAGAGAAAAAGATATATCAATAACAATAACAAATCTAAGAGAAGTTTTATTTCCTTTATAACTAGATATATGACCATACATTCTATTAACAAACAACCATATACACAAATCTGCAGATGGTAAGAAGGATAATGGTGTCATTTTTGTTTTCAAATACAATGGGACTCCCTGAATTTCAAAAGTATTTCTCTTAAATGCAGCAAGCTCATTGTAGTAAGTTTATTGCTAGATCTCAAATTCTTTTTTTGTTGTCATTGATATGATTATTACTATTCCTCTATAACATACAAGTTTGAGTTGTTATTCATAGAAATTTTAAGATCTAAATTTATTATGCTATTTCTCAAATATGCAAAAATAAAATATAATTACTACTGATTCAAAGTCTATTCCTATGCAAAAATTCATGTTTATTGAAAATTATAATGCAAATTTAAGTTATGCAGCTCTGCGCTGGGCTTCTTTAGTAACTGAGCATTTTTTTGTTTCTAGCTATAAATGTCTACATAAATTAGAATAGTATCTCTATATTTTATCCATAAATGCCTCCATAAAGTATGACTAATGTTTCTAATGTGGTATTATAATGTTGGTAAGAAACAGAATCCAAGCAAATCCTTATAAAAGTAAAGAAAATAACTGCCAGAGCTTTTGTGGCAGGCTCTCTTTTTGATGTTGTCTGAAATAACACTTCTGATTCCCCAGCAATGCATTTCTAAGTTACTTCAAGTTATTCCTGTCTATTCAAAGTACTTAACACTTTTTTCCTAGACTTTATCTTCTAATCCTTTCATTGAAACTTTTGTGTCCTTTCCTCATCCACTCCTTGAATTTTCACAATGCTTTCACACTCTTGACAGAAGAACTCTAAAGTTGTTTATAGGTTTGTACCTTTGCTGAAATTACAAAGTAGTTCAAACCATAGGGATATAACACAAGGAGAAACTGTCTAAGGAGCATAATAAAGTTGAACTCCTAAAGTAACTGCATTAAATGGAAAAGTAAATGAACAAATCAGATATCAGTGCAAGAAATTAGTTGATGCCTAATTATTTCTAGCACATTTGTGGAGAGGTCATTTAATTAATTTTATTCATAAAAGTTAAGGTTCCACATTCCTTGACCCAGTGAAGTGTCTGACAATTTTCAGAAAACCCAGCTGATCTCTTTAGATAGCTGTTCAGTCCCACATTCATGAAACTACTAAGTGAAGTTATAAATTATAATTGAGGTTCAAAGTAGCCATGTTACCCCTTGCATATTGGTACATTTGAACAGAAGTGCGGGTTTTCAGGAGCTAAAAGTATAAATTCCAATTTCTGATTTCCATTCAGACTGACCAAATAAACATGATTTTGAGTCCATAGGTAGAATAAGTACTACTTAATTTAAACCATGATCTAAATCGAACTTTTCTTTCTGCATAGCCCTTTTTTTTCTTTGCAGTTCCTACATTAGTTGTCGACTTTTCCAACAATTCAGTTACTTAGGTCAGAAAATTTGAGTTCCTCTCTATTTCTCTTTCTCTCTGTGACACCATTTCTGACAAAGTACCAAATAGGATGTCTTTATTTCTCTCATACGCCACAATCCCATCTTCCTTTGTCCACCTCACCGGCACTGCCTTAATTGGCAATCTTATATCTCCCAAAGAATGTTTTCTTAGTTTTTTATTTGTTTTGCCTGTTTCCAGGTTTAAACTTCCTACAAGATCTTATATTTTACTATCAAATGGAATGATTTCAGATATACACCTAATGGTATCACTCCAATAAAAACATTTGTTCTAGTGATCCATTTCTTCAGCCACTAAAAACAAATCACAAAAATAAAAAAAGATCTGTAGCTCATCTGTGTGCCTGAACTGGGCTCAAGAGACTTAAAAAAATAAATAAAAATAAAGAGAGCCTGCCTGCCTTCAAGGGGTCCACAGTCTGATAGCTTTTCACTGTAAAAGGCCCCAAGGCAAGTACCTTATCATAGCATAAAGGACCCTCCAGAATCTGGTGCTTTTTCCCTCTTGAGGATAAATTTTAGGCCCATTATAATTAAAGCAATGCTGACTTATTTGTACTTCCAGGAACACACATTGCTATTTTGCTTATTTGTTTCTTCATAATTTTTTTCCTCCATCCAAAATACCCTCACCCTGTTTTTAACTGTGTAATTAGTATTCTTTATTCATAATGTGTGCTTACTCTATGAAACTTTTTCTAACCTCATCTTTCCCTAACACAAATTTCCTATATACAACCTTTATTTCTTACACAGAGTTTTTTTAATTGTATTTGGTAAAGTAGTAGTATTTGTTTTTTCTTACGTCTACCTTACCTGCTAGATAGTGAAAAAATAGCTTTCTGGGAGTAGAAATTCTTACATTTGACTCTCTAGCACTTAACAAAGAGCCCAGAAGATTGCATACAGTTTAAATATATGGATAAACATTGTTAAGCTGAGCTATTGTTCTAACTTCTAATTCCACTCCATTCAATTATGTTCAGTTTATCAAACACAGAGAGCTTCTGATATATTCACATGTATATTAATTATTCATTATAGAAGAGACAGGTGGTTAAAACAAATAGTTCTTTCTTCCTAATGCCTTCTATTCTGACCAGAGGAAACATGCTGAAAATTTTAATAAATTCGAATTTTGCAGAAATTTAAAATACTTAGAAAATTTCCACTATATGGAAAACATTTTATTAGATAAAGCAAACTTAATAGCATATATAACTCCCAAATATATTTCACATATTGTTTCTTAACCTGGCATCATGGCAAGAAATTACAAAAAGTTAATTAACAAGATGAATATATGACATCTATATTTAAAATAAGGATATAGTCACAGAATTATTGCGAAGTCTTATTATTTGAAACTTACTCATTGAGAAAAGGCATGGCAGCATTATTACTTGACTCAAAGAATTACTCATATGTGAAATGTTGGGGGTTAATTACCTTGATTTCTTGTCTCTCAGGTTTCCCAAGCCTGCATGACATGTGCCAAGTCTTCAGACTATAGATATACTCTCAGGCCTTCCTAAGCAGAGCCACCAATATTTTCTTCCTACTGTTATTGACTCTGACCCCTGATTGTTCTGTCTTTCTTTTTTCTAGTATCTAGGAGTCACATGCCACATAGATGACGATGAAAATCAAGTTTCCCCTTTACCAGGGACATACATGAAGGTTTACTGTCTCTCTACTATCAGTGGAAGAATGGAGACATAACTTTTACTAGGGTTCATACTCCTGTTTTTCTCTTTCACTGACCCTCTAAAGACACATAAACCTGTTCTGTAAGCCAACCTCATAGCAATCTGAGTTACCTTCCAATAAGTCTGGACTAGTTACATTTATTTCCTTCAAGGATGACATGGATCTCCTCCAGGGCCCTATTGCATATCCCCGAGAAGAGAGGATTGCTATTTGGAAACAATATTATTGCTAACCAGAGACTACAAAACTCTCTATTTTTTTTAATCTCCAAATTTATTCTACATTTTGTGACAGTTAAATTAGATTTCAACCCCAATGGCAGAGCTCCTTTTGGGAATAGTGTAGTTTCTAGCGGATTTTAAATGTCAAGGGAAAGTTCATCAGAATACTCTCAGACATGTTTCTTCAAACACTGAATTTGGACAGAGGGTAAAGTCAATGTCAAATGTCTATTTTTTTTCACAGACTTCATTCAAAACTGAGAGAGGAATGTAGAAAGTTGAAAAAGATTGCAGAGACAGGAGGGCAAGGGATGTTTAAAGCATTTTTACCTAAGCACCTGGTTGTATGGGTTCATGGCTTTGTGCTCTCAAGAAGCTCTTAGCTGTACATTAACAAAGGATTGAACAATGCGGAATTTCAAGACAGATATTTATTCAGCCCACTAGAAATGAGGCTGCAAGCCAATTGAAATGAAAAGATGCCTGTCCAAAATCCAACAATATTTTGTATATCTATAGAAGGAAAGTGAGCTAAACATAGAAATACTACAAATTACTATTCTTAATGCCTTTGAGACAAACAAAAGATTCCTTAAGAAACACTGTTAATATAACTTTTATCAGGAGGCTGGGCCTAAAGAAATGATAGAGGGGGGAAGGAAAGGGCTTGATTTCTGTCTTTTAAATATTCCAGATATATATTGAACTTAAAAATAAAACAAAAATTACATTTAAAGAAATTACCTTGTAAATATCTATTTCATAGCCAGATCTGCTCTAGTCATACTGTAACCATAAAAAAAAGGTCACAGAAGCAGTGTCCTTCCTTGGTTTCTCACTGTCTAGTCAGTTAATCATAACTAAGATGATGGTATGACCTAGTTCAGCCAGAGCAAGCCCAGTTTATTTCAATTACCTTGGCACAGTAAGGCCTTCTCTCTCCTTCAAAACTGTTGCAGTTTGGACAATACATGATATGATCCCTCCAACTATGACAGATATCCAGACTTTACACACTGTTGTCAAATGTGGGCTCTCAGCCAATGTGCCTTCATTTATTGTGGCAATTCAGTGTTAAACTTTTGTTGGCATATGAAGGACAACACCAAAATTAGAGGAAAGGCATATCACAGCTTTCTAATATATAGTAATTATAATATTCAAAATTTCCTGTGTGTTTTTTTTTTCTTAGTTTTTTGGAGAGAGGGTCTCGCTCTGTCACTGAGGCTGGGGTGCAATGGTGCAATACTGGCTCACTGCAACCTCTGCCACCAGGGCTCTCACAATTCTCCTGCCTCAATCTCCTGAGTAGCTGGGACTACAGATGGGCTCCATCCTGGATGGACAATTTTTGTGTTTTTGGTAGGGACAGTGTTTTGCCATGCTGTCCTGGCTGTTCTCCAACACCTGAGCTCAGGTGATCCACCAACCTCAGCCTCCCAAAGTCCTGGGATTGCAGGCATGAGCCACTGCACCTGGCATGTGTTTTTTAAAATTATCAAGAACTCACCTATGTATGAATTATTCACCACACATTTTATTATATTTGCCACAAGCAGATTATATGGTAGGCCCTGAAGGCACAAAGATTTAGGAACAGAACTTTCCATGAAACAGCTATTTCTAGTGGGAAGAGACTAATAAGGAAGTAAGCAATTATTTGTTGTATCATGTCTATGACTAAGGCATACACAGATTGCTTGCAATTGGAATAGGGAAGATCCATCTATTCTTTTTTTTTTCTTTTTCTTTTTTAAGATGGAGTCTTGCTCTGTTGCCCAGGCTGGAGTGCAATGGTGCAATCTCAGCTCACTGCAATCTCTGCCTCCTGGGTTCAAGTGATTCTCCTGCCTCAGCCTCCTTAGTAGCTGGGATTACAGGTGTCCACCACCATTCCTGGCCAATTTTTGTATTTTTAGTAGAGTTGGGGTTTCCACACCATGTTGGCCAGGCTGGTCTTCAACTCCTGACATTGTGATCCACCCACCTCAGCCTCCCAAAGTGCTGGGATTGCAGGCATGAGCCACCGTGCCTGGCTGGGAAGAATCATCTATTCTAACATGAGGATGAGGTAAAGGTAAGGAGCTCCAAGGGAAACAACCTTGAGAGAAAAAGAGAAGAAGTAGTCAGGCACATAAAGAGAAAGGAAGCCAGGAAAGACATCTCAAGCAAAACAATTAGCCAATAAAAATGCTAGGATGGGTAAGAACCTCCAGAGTTTACTGTAAGTGGTCAGGAATAGAGCACGAGACATAAGCAGAATTTCTATCATGCAACTTGGATTAATAAGGGGACTTTGATTACCATCAACAGCAATTGACTCCTACTGAAAGAAAAACAACAACAAAACTAATTGGAATCATTCCCTCTATCTCTCAGAATCAAAGTAAACCCTGAGGACCTAATCCGCAGAAAGAATTTTGAAAAGGTGAAAGGATTTAACTGGAGATAAAAAAAAATTACAAATGAGGTTTTTTGACTTTTCAGTAATAGCCCTTCTGACTGGTACAAGATGATATCTCATTGTGGTTTTAATTTACATTTCTCTGATGATTAGCCATATTATACATCTTTTTCATGTGTTTGTTGGCCACTTGTATGTATTCTTTGAGAAATGTCTGTTTGTGTCCTTTGCTCACTTTTTAATGGGATTTTTTTCCTTGTTGAATTGTTTGAGTTCCTTGTAGATTCTGGATTAGTCCTTTGTTGGAGGCATAATTTGCAAAAACTTTCTCCCATTCTGCATGTTGCCTACATACCCTGTAGATTATTTATTTTGCTGTAGAGAAGCCTTTTAGTTTAATTAATTCCCATTATTATTTTTGTTGCATTTGCTTTTGGAGTCTTTATTGTAAATTTTTGCCTAGCCCAATGTGCCGAAGAGTTTATCCCACATTTTCTTCCAGGATTTTTATAGTTTCCACTCTTCAGTTTAAGTTTTTATTCCATCTTGAGCTAAATTTTGTATATGGTGAGAGGTACAGGTCCAGTTTTATTCTTCTGCATATGGCTAGACAAGTTTCCCAGTATCATTTATTGACTAGGGTGTCCTTTTCCCATTGTTCATTTTTGCTGTCCAAAGATCAGTTGATTATAGGTATGAGGCCTTATTTCTGGGTTCCCCATTCTATTCTACTGATCAGTGTGTCTATTTTTATACCAGTACCATGCTGCTTTAGTTACTACAGGCTTGTAGTAAAATTTGAAGTCCAGCAATGTGATGTCTTCCAATTTTTTACCTTTTGTTTAAATGCCTTTGGCTATTCAGGCTTTTTTTTTTAAGTTTTATATGCATTTTAAGATTTTCTTTTCTACTTTTGTGAAACATGACATGAGCAGTTTGATAGATATTACACTGAATGTGTATATTGCTTTGGGAAGTATGGTCATTTTAATGACAGGTGTTGGTGTTGATATGGGGAAAACAGAACATTTAGACATCATTGATGGGAATATAAATTACTACAATCTCTATGGAAAACAGCATGGAAATTTCACAAAGAACTCAAAAAGAACTACCATTTTACCCAGCAATCCCACTACTGGGCATCTACACAAGGTAAAAGTTATTGCTATATCAAAAAGACATCTACATTCGTATGTTTATCACAGCACTATTTACAATAGCAAAATAATGGAACCAACCTAATTGTCCATTAACAATTGACTGGATAAAGAAAATGGGGTATATATACCATGAAGCCATTAAAGAAAATGAAAACTTGTCCTTTGCAGCAACATGGATGGAGCTGGAGGTCATTATTCAAGTAACTAACTCAGAAACAGAAAATCAAATACCACATCTTCTCACTTATAAGTGGGAACTAAACAATAGGTACATGTAGACATAAAGATGAAAATAGTAGACACTGGAAACTGCAAAAGCAGGAAAGGTGGAAGGGCTGTGCAAAAATTACCTGTCAGGTATAATGTTCATTATTTGGGTAATGAGTACACTGGAAGCCCCAATCCCCAACATTATGCAACATATCCATGTAACAAACATGCACATATACCTCTGTGTCTAAAATAGAATAAAATATTTCAAAAAGGGGCTTAAGGGGAGACGAATGAGGGAGAATCTCGGTGAATAGAGACCTCCGAATTAACCTATAGTAGCACATCCATCTGTCAGTTAAAGAAAAAAAAAAAAAATTACAAAAGGTGAAAAGATTTCACCAGAGATAGAGGGTAGGAGCGTGGATTCAACAGCTCCAATAGTTTTTCATTCTTCTGTTATTTTCCTCAAAATTTAAATTCCCGGAAGGTAAAGCATGATTTGACTAGTATTAGTGACACGGCCAAGCTAGTTCCCTACCCCAAAGAAGCTACAAGCTTTGTAGAAGGAATAATCACGAAAGGAAAATCAAGACCCCATTACCAGGGAAGTGAGGACTAATGTTGGCCCAATGAAGAGTACAGATTCCCTTCTTTGTAATTACCCCACAGAATTTGGTTTTCTATCTCATAGGACTTGAGCCCCAACAAGACAGGCTACATTGCAGAAGGGGCAAATAACAGCAGAAAAATCAAGGCGTTATTACCAGGCAAGTGAAAATTGATGTCGGTATCATGAAAACAGCAGATATTCCCTCTTTTGTGGATACACTGCAAAGTTTGGATTTCTATCCCTTGAGATTTGGGACATAAACAAAGCACATGGTTCCTTTGTGTTTTAGAACAATATCTGTGATGGTAGAATACACATAGCTTGCAAGCTGTCAGGATTCAATCAAGGACAAACCAACATAGCTAGTTTCCTTAATATATAAGTAATACATAAGTAAAAAGCATACATCCAATGTATTCTCATGGATGTAATCCAAATTCCTCATACATGGACATAATCTTTAAGGTAACTAATTTCTTAAATTAGTTACCTTAAATATTTGGCTATATAATATGCAGTTTACATACACATGTCTGTGTGTGTGTGTGTGTTCCATTTCTTTGTTTTGAGCCTTTGTTATGTAATATCAGGAACAACCTTTCAAGTTTTGCAATGAAAGACAGAAATGATAAATTAGGCAATGAGATAAAGTACTAAAAGTAATGTTAAACAACATGGTTATTTATCAAAGTATAGCTGCATTCAAAAGAAATGTAAACTGAGAAGAAAAGGGACATGAAATAAATAGAGGTATCAAATTTTCAAGTTATTGTGGTTATCATAATGAATCGTATGTACTATACTGCCTTCGTATTTAGAGCAAAAATAAAACTAAACTATTCATATTTTTAAAAATCACTTTCGGTGGAAAGCATTGTAAAAAGAAAACAATTTATTGCTGCCTCATAAAAAGGTAAATTAGTTTCACTGAGTTGGGCAAAACTTTCCTGATTGTCCAATCTAATTGCACACTCACTTAAAATTAATCCTAATAGCTCAAACTAAGGCAAGGTCATGGTCACTATTCCCTTTATTTCTTCTTATTTCTGACACTTCTTTGAAAGTTTATCCCATGTTTTCATTTCTTTGTGTTATTTTTAAGTTAAAGATAATTAGAGTTAGGATATGTCAAAACAGTAAAATCAGAGATCGCTTAAATTTAATATTAATTAATGTATAAAATCTATTGCAGTAGCCAATTGGCTTATAACTGAATAATACTATTTACCACAGTTTCTAAAGTTACTAGCTTTTTGCTGGCTGTTTAGGTTATTTCTTGATATATGCATACATGTATTTTATATATATCTTGACAAATATATATATTTCTAGTAGCCTTTTTTAATTCTTAAAATTTTCTGCTTATAGAACTGCTGAGCTCATAGAGACCAGATAACAAGTTATGTTTGAATTATTTATCAAATTATTTCAAATAAGCTAATAGGATGGAGGGGGAGAGAATGATTGGGGGGAATTGTAGTTCTGAGAGTAAAAAGCATTGCCACTTTTGTTTGTATAACAGGTGATGCACTCATGCATATAAATAAACCATGCTCAGGAATCAGTTCACACAGCATGCTGCTGACCTGCTTTTCTGTTTTAGATCCCACATCATGACTACAATAGTCAGGTGAAATCCATTTAGTCTATGCACAGGTCCATAAGAATATATGTGTCTCTGTAAAACTACAATAAGAGTAAGTTGAAAATCCTTACCCATGAAATGAGAACTATGTTTATTTTACTGTACAGTTATTAAAGATGTAACTGTACATAATAATCTATAAAATGCTGATCTGAAGGTGGTTATGAGAGTAGTTTTTGTGTTGAATTGCTTCTGCTGTTGCTTCTTCTTCTTGTCTCTTTTTCACTCACATGTGAAGAACTGTTCCAGACTTCTCTAATCTTAGCTCTTGCTACATATACCTATTTAAGGTTTTTAATCTTTTAAGTCTGCAATTTCTTAAAGTTTGTTTTTAAAACTTAATTTTATTGCTAAAGGATACTTTCTCTGTGCCAGAAAATATCTGTTTATACAATGTCTTTTGCTGTTTCCTTTTGATACATTATAACAAAATGTTATTTTTATCTCATTACCAGTAAAATAATCCAGCTCACTCCACCCCTCAGAGTAAGATTACATATGTTGGCTGAATACTTTAGTAAGTCTTCTTTAATAACAGGTGAAGAAATAATAAGTATTTCATAATACTTTAATACATTTCCTTGGAGGCTGGGAGGCTGAGCTCCAGAAAATGGTAGATGGAAAATATTGTAAACTTGAGATTAAGCTATATTGCTCTACATAAAAAAGAGAATGAGAGATTATAGTGGCTGGAAAATTGATGGAAAGTGGAGGGGAAGAAAGAAAGTTTATGTGACTTGAAACCATCGATATAAGTTTTTAAGAGAAGCCTCATTTAGTGTGTGTGTGTGTGTGTGTGTGTGTATTCGTGCGCATTTAGGAGTAAAATTTTATGAGCTGCACAACGCAAACTACCTAAACTTTTCCTATGACATACTTTGTTAAAAACCATGTAGATCAGTAATTGGCTTATGCAGAAATTTGTATTTTGGAGTAATTTAAAAACATCTGTGTTGTGCTTCAAAGTTGGAATGAGGCAAAAATAAAAGCTGCCTTTGGGTGGACAGTCATATCTGGGTATTTATAAAAACAGCAGCTAAAATCCATAAACTAAGATGCAGCACTTACTGGCATTTTGCTTTAGAATATACTAACCAGGACACATTTTTCACTGTGACAGCCAAACTCTCAAATTCAGGGTTCTGAATTGAACAACGGTCCTTCGTATATAATCTGAATGTCCTAAGAAAGTTAAGGAAATGACTCTGAATTCATGTATTACGGCTGTGGAAGTCAGAGGAATGCGCTGTTTATGACACAAATGTTTCACAAAGCATTTGTAAGCTAACCTGGGAGTATCCAAAAAACTCTTATGAAGTCACAGACTAGAAATTGTTCTTCAACTCTGCTTTGAAAAACTCAAAATTTCTTAAGATTTTTGAGTATTTCATTCAAAAGACAGCTGTGCTTTGGTTGATTCTGTGACCTGTTTTTTTCATCTGCTAAAATATGATTATATGGTTAGTTCTCAAGAATATTTTGAAACTGATGACAGAAACTATATGCTACATTGAAGGAAATGTGCCAGATATGCGAGAGAAAGACTGAGTTGTGGTGAGAACGTGCTACTGCATGAGAGGTGTCAGGCCGCAGACAGAGAAGCAATGGCATTTAATACATTTTCTTCAGGGTTAGCCATTAGAATTATCTGTGTTCTCAAATTTTCAAATGCCTCTGTCAATGTTGCTGACAGCTCTTGAATGGTTTTTCAGTAATGAGGACGTTACCAGGGACTTATATGTCAAGTTTCTTACTAGATATCAGCATCAGGGAGAGAGGACTTGCACATATATGTTAAGTTGTGAGGTTAAAAAAGAGAGAGAGAGAGAGCAATATGACAAGGTAAAGTAGGGCAGAGTATGGAAAATCAGAGCAGGCAGCACAAGTCTCTTTGACAATGATGCATAAAAATTATTTCTGAAGAAATCTGGATGAACAGCCCATGCTGTCACAGACAGTAGTGACCCCTCAGATTCTTAGTATTAACAGAGCTATTTTGGAGGCTCAAAAGTATAGGGCAGCATTGGCTGCTCTCAGACGACAAAACTGAGCAGAAAGGTTTCAACTGGATACATCACTTCATAGAAGAGAGATGCTGAGGTTGTGCTCCTGACAAATAGATCCCATCAACTCAGGGCATTAAGCTTCTCCACTTCCAACGAGAAAGCTAGGAAGCTTGGGGTCCTTCAAATACAAAGACTACCTTGATTTTAGTGTGAATAATTTTGTCCCCAGTGATGTCTGGAAGGTACACCTAACACAAAAGGCCATAGAAGGTCTCAGTCATAGGCCAGATGCAGTGGTTCACACCTGTAATCCTAGCACGCTGGGAGGCTAAAGTGGGTGGATCACCTGTGGTCAGGAATTTGAGACTATCCTGGCCTACATGGTGAAACCCTGTCTCTACTAAAAACACAAAATTAGCCGAGTGTGGTGGTGCATGCCTGTAATTCCAGCTACTTGGGAGGCTGAGGCAGGAGAATTGCTTGAACCCAGGAGGTGGAGGTTGCAGTGAGCCGAGATAGTGCCATTGTACTCCAGTCTGGACAGTAAGAGCAAAACTCCGTCTCAAAACAAAAACAAAAACAAAAACAAAAATAACAACAAAAACCTCAGTCATATCTAAGAGATTAAGAAAAATATATATATATTGACACTGAGATGGGCATGTTGTGTCCAGAATTGGGTGGGTTCTTGGTCTCGCTGACTTCAAGAATGAAGCTACGGACCCTCGCAGTGAGTATTACAGTTCTTAAAGATGGTGTGTTCAGAGTTTGTTCCTTCACATGTTCAAATGTGTCCGGAATTTATTCCTTCTGGTGGGTTCATGGTCTCACTGATTTTAGGAGTGAAGCTGCAGACCTTCGAGGTGAGTGTTACAGCTCTCAAAACCAGGGCATATAGAGTCGTTCATTTCTTCCGGTGGATTTGTGGTCTGGTGGGCCTCAGGAGCGAACCTGCAGACCTTCATGGTGAGAATTACAGTTCATAAAGGCAGTGCAGACCCAAAGAGTGAGTAGCAGCAACAGCTATCACTAAGAGCAAAAGAGCAGAACCACCACAAGGTGGAAGGCAAACCCCAGCAGGTTGCCTGCTGATGCAAGTGCCTTGCTTTTATTCCCTTATCTGGCCCCACCCACATCCTGCTGATTGGCCCATTTTACAGAGAGCTGATTGGTCTGTTGTACAGAGAGCTGATTGGTCCATTTTGACAGAATGCTAATTGGTGCGTTTACAAAACTTTAGCTAGACACAAAAGTTCTCCAAGTCCCCACCAAATTATCTAGACACAGAGCTGATTGGTGCCTTTACAAACCTTTAGCTAGACAGAAAAGTTCTCCAAGTTCCCGCCTGACCCAGAAGCTCAGCAGGCTTCACCTCTCAATGGCTTCACCTCTCAACTATACTGGCCAAGGGACTTTGCGGCACCCAGCCTGGGCACTCAGGCACCCCAAAGGGAGCTCATCCCCTGACCAAGCCCAGCAAGCCGGCTGCGTCCAGTAGGGGGCCCGCCGAGCCCGCACCCACCCGGAACCCGCGCCCGCTCGTGAGCGCGGCGCGCAGCCCGGGCTCGCGCCAGCGCCTTTCTCTCCACACCTCCCCACCAGCAGAGGGAGCCGGCTCCGGCCTCGGCCAGCCCCAGAGAGGGGCCCCCACAGCGCAGCGGCGGCCTGAAGGGCTCCTCCAGCGCGGCCAGAGCGGACACCGAGGCCGAGGAGGCGACGAGAGCGTGCGAGGGCTGCTAGCAAGTTGTCACATCTCAATGTTATGTTTCATTGTTAAGGTGATTTTTTTATTTATTGCTCAGTGAGGAAATAATCAGCAGTAAAGGGGCTATGTTTTGAGTAATCCTGGTCACAAGAGTTAGGAGGTGAGGGGATGGAGTAGATGAACGAACCCTTTCCCTCCCGAAGACCCTGGATGCAATGCCCTCTGGTGACAATATTGAATCTCTGCTTTGGTGGCAGGAACATAGGGAAAATCCTTATTCTTCATTTGGAGGAACTGTGGAAAACCAAGTTATGCATTTCTCCAGCTCACCTAAGCACTTGTGCATTTTAATATTGCTGACTCTGGCCATCAATAGTTATTTATTCATAAGGTGTCAAAGAAAATCTTGAAGCCTTCACTGATAGTGAAGAGAAAAATCTCCCACCTGGCTAGGGTGGGGTGAAGAAGGTGTCCAGAAGGAAAATCAAGAAATTTACTCAATATTTAAATGAGTGAGATGAAGTAAGTAACACTTCCATAGGGGCCACTGAGCAATGACTTACACCTACATTCATAAAATAAGGAGCAAAGGAAGAAGTACAGGAACCAGAAAGTCTGGAGAGGGGCGTAACTACCTGTGAGTTTTTTCATTAGCATCACCTCAGTGAGAATGCGTTCGATTTTGCAAGAGGTTAAAAACATTTGCTCACTGAAAGCTGAACAATATGATTAAAAATCCAATTTTTAATCAGCTTGTAGAAGTGTCTACCATAGTACTGGACATTGTGATGCATACCCAAATCCCTTTTCTTCAGGACAAAAGCATTCATCCCCCCAGATACTGATAATGGTAATGGTTGAAAACTCAGAGCTAAGCCCTTTCCCGATAGCTGCTCTTGAATGAAGAAAGTCCCCTTATCCAAAGTCATATTATTTGCTTGGCATTGCCAATCCAAATGTGAGAGCACAGAACATGCATTACTTTTGCTGGAATCAGAAGTGCTTCTTTCAACTATCTCATCTCTGGCTTTACTGTCAGCTTTGCAGTCAACCTTTATAATTTGTTATGGATCTCTTGGTATTGTCATCTGGCTTTGTCAAGGTTGCCTAATTGGAGCAACTGAAGGAAGAAAGGAAGGAAGTTTTTTGAAAAAGCGAGGGTTTTTATTGTTTGTTTGTTTGTTTGTTTTTCTATTTGTCAGTATCCCCCATCAATAGTGGTCCTTTCAGGACCTTCCAACACATTTACAATCAGTTCCCTGAGTTAAACTTTATTCTGTTTGAAATATCTATAATATAGTAGTTTCTATTTTTCTGAATGGATGTTGACTCAAAGTACTAAATATTCAGAGGGGATGGGAAAGCAATTATTTATGAGATTAACTATCTTCCAAAAAGGCATTTGGTCTATTAGTGGATCTTGACTTTTTGTGACATTGTTGAAGTTTCCAATTTACCAACTTCAAAGAAGTCACTTAACTTCTGAGTTCTTGTTTCCTTCGGTGTCAAATGAAGGGCTTAGACTTCATATCCTTTAAGATTTTTTTAACTTTAAATTTTATGAATCCAGAAAAAATGAAGGTATTGAATTCTCACTAATCCCTAAATTTTTTCATTTGTAAACATCAGGCTCAAGAACCAATAGTAGAAAGATCAGATAGCAATGGATTTACAAGTATAATTATTTGGGGGATG
The DNA here is from genome assembly GCF_000951035.1 of Colobus angolensis palliatus. Classification (NCBI taxonomy): domain Eukaryota; kingdom Metazoa; phylum Chordata; class Mammalia; order Primates; family Cercopithecidae; genus Colobus; species Colobus angolensis. Next base: position 4,222,599 of record NW_012114544.1, on the reverse strand, counting down.
CTTGATGTTTTAACGCAAGTCAGCAAGCAATATATCATACTACAAGTAATAAGAAATCCAGAAATAAAACATATTTTAAAGGTAACATAAAGTACTTTACACATTCAGTCATAAGGGATTGCCACTTGTTTGTCACAGAAAGTAAAATGTAAGCTGTGCATTCTTTCCTGAAAGTCTAAAGCTAACAGAGTGTAGTACTGACATTATATTCTAAGACATTCCAAAAAGTCTTTCCTGAAAATCTGAAGCTAACAGAGTATAGTACTGACACTGTATTCTAAGACATTCCAAACAGACAACTAATCTTGCAATAAACAGAAAATGGATCACTTGTGACAGTCAGTAACTGATGTAACTAATAATCAAGACATGCATAGATGTCTTTTCATAGAAATACCCTGCTATGTGAGTGTTAGCAACTTGAATATTAATATCTCAAAAAATACTCTTGCTGTCATTTAAAGACATAGCAAAATGTGATTGAAATCTGAAATCTGTTTGGCATAGGTGTATTTTAGAGTCATAGAAGCTGTTGAGATCATACTCACAGTTATATATCTAGTGAGAAATATTTTTTAGCTGTATAAATACAAGGTTTAACCCTCATCAGCTATCTTTTGTTGAACCCATAATCACACAAAATTACTGGTAGTGAGAGCTTTCGTTACTGGCATCCACAGAGTAATTTATAACGTTAGAAAGGCCTTTGCCATTCTCCTAATTGATGCTCTAAGTCGGGATTGCATTTGGATCTATCATTGTCACTTGGTTGTCACACAGAGTCCAACATAAGCTGTGCATTTTAAATATCATTGCTATATATGCTGTTTCTTATGGTTCAGCAAAGCAGCAAGCACACGTTTGAATTCATCACATGTCACGACAATGCATTCAAACCTTCAAATTAGTATTCAGAATTGGAGTGAATTATATTGGAACTAAACAAAACAACCTTAAATAGAGGAAGTGATATTACCTTAAAATAAATTGATCTTCAGTTTTATTTAAAAGCTGGCCATTAATCCATGCTAATTCTTATTTAAGCCATATCATACAAATTTTCAAATAAAGACTGTTTATAAAATATGAAGTTTTTAATAGTTGTTTCCTCAAATATTATCAACTATTGAACAACCTTTGTTGAGTATAGATAGAATGGAACTCTTTTAAATAATATGCAAAACTCAATTGTCACATGTAATGCATTCTAAAATAATACAAACTACATTAGAATATGAACAAACCATGCATAAAAATCATATATGTGCTTGTAATTCCAGCACTTTGGGAAGTCAAAGAAGGTGGATCACATGAGTTCAGGAGTGCGAGACAAGGCTGGACACCATGACAAAACCCAACCTCTACAAAATATAGAAAAAGTAGCTGGGTGTGGTGACACGTTCCTGTAGTCCTAGCTACTTGGGAGGCTGAGGTAAGACGATTGCTTGAGCTCAGAAGCAGAGGCTGCAGTGAGCTGAGATTGCGCTATTGCCCTCCAGCCTCCATGGCAGAGCAAGACCCTGTCTCAAAAAAAAAAAAAAAAAAAAAAAAGTTAGGCATATAATTGGCATATTTATGCATCACAAAATCTCCTACATTTATCTTCCAACAAATTCTGAGTTCTAGAAACTAATTTTACATAACTATAATGAAGTATTCTGTTATATAATATACCTTATAGGCAAGATTAAAAAACACATTTATATCTCAGTGTATTAGTTATATATTACTAACAAATTATTCCAATACCCATGGTACAATTTCTGATCATAAAATTATGTATTTAAAGAGGTATGTGTACTTATTCAAGTGAATGAAACATTATTAGTCTCCCTCGCTATGGAAACAAATTACATATTTTAATCTCAACAATTTATCGGAAATGGATCCAGTATAATAGTTAGCAACAATGAATAAAACATTAAAGATGTGTGTATGAAATATATGCAGACAAAATCTACTGAAGTATTATTTTCAAATGTGCAAAATAGTTGATAAAACCTGCTCAAATGTTTTAAAAAAAAGAAATTTGAGGTCTAAAAGCATTAGGTCATAGATAATAAATCATTTGTTTCTGGTTGTTAATTTGTATTAGCATATATGGGTTAAAGCCACAATTATTTGAAGATGTTTCATAATGCGTTGTCTACAGATTTTCTCTAGGCCCAAAATCTAACTTAAGAGCTTGACATTCCAGTAACAAGAAAAGCCGATTCAGAAAGAAGGAGCAGGTCACAGAGCATAAAAGACAAAGCAAGAGGGCCTAAGAGGGGATCCTTCAGTGCTCACTTTCCTCCTGCCTTATTTTGAAATCCATAATTTTTCTCTGCACAAAGCCAAATGCTTTTTGGAAGTTTGCAGTTTAGCAGACTCATTTGTGAAGTAATTGTTTTCTTCAACATAAACTAAAGCATATACTCTGTTGATGTTGAAAAATATGCTGTTTCCTATTATAAAATTTATTTCTGTAACATGAGAAAGATATAGAATATATTTGTTTTTATTTACACTGTAAATTTCTTTGGCTAAGAGCTAAACAAAAGATTATGGTGTTTAAATTTCATTCTCTATTTCCTTTGAGGCTTTTCCCTTTGAAGATGTAACATCCATCCTCTCACCAGTATTTTTATTGTATAATTTGGAACTCTATTATATATTAATATTTTTCAATTATTTTGTCAACATCATGCCCCAGTAAAATTTCACCACCTTTTTCCGTTGCCTCCTTCATTTTACCTTCATGGAGAAAGACTGTGCTTTACCTGTCAAGTTCAAGGATGCAGATTAGGGTTCAGAGCATATGGAATGATGGTTATTTTTTGAACTTCATATTCTCTAAGGTCTGAAGACATAACCAGGATCTTAGACTACAGCTGCTTCATGAAAGCACATTCACCTCTCTGTCTTTGTCACTTTCCCCCACCTCCTCTGACCATGCTCTGTCCCATGCGGCTGGGGCACTCAGATGAACAGCTAGACTGCACTTCTGCTCAGGAGATGCCTTGGTGAGAACACTCAGAAGAAAGGCACTAGCCATCGAGCTGCTCTCTTGCCATAGCATTCTCTTGATCTTTGGTTTAACTTTTATCTGTTGATTTTTATTATCTTTATTTCCTGCCAGAGCTATAGGATTCATGTTTATTTTAGTCTGTGAGCTGAGAAGCCAACAAAAATTGAACCATTCAGCCTGCTTTGGTTCTAAGCCCTGGCTTGTTTTGAACCTAGGTAAAAAGAGTTCTCCAAGTGCTTCCATCTACCTCACCATATGCTGCACAGAGTTTGCTGACCTAGCACACTGTTCTTCACAGTAATTGCTTTCTGAACTCCAGAAATGGGTACTTTTTAAAGGACAAGATTGTAGGCTCTTGATGTCTCCCCTTCTCCTTTCCTATTTCTCTTTCTCTACTTTACAAATTTATGGCATTTATATTTATGTAAGTATATTATATGTGTTTTATTTATTTATATAAATATGTCTGCTATATTTAAATTGATCTATACATAAAAATGTAGCTAGACAAAGATATAAACTAGATATAGATACAGCCCTTTTAAACAAATATCACATGTTCAAAAAATTGAAGGCTTTGAATAATGATAAATAGGATTCATATTAGTAGGCATCACAATATTTAAACATGTAAGGACATAAGTAGATATGAAATGTCATGTCTACTTTAATAAATGTAAATGTAAAGAAAGAATATTTCAAAATCATAATACTCATTGTATACTTGTCATGCAAAGTAGATTGGGAGAAAGATTATCTGTCAAGATGAGAACAAAGGACTCAGGATGGATTACTAAACCTCATGTAGAAACTAATGATGATGAAAAAGATCTACTTAAAATGTTTGACAATATGGTTTTCAGCTCAAGACTGCACTTAGGCATCCCCACCATAAAACTTTTCCCAATGTTGTTCTCAGCAGAATTTGGAAACTCCCTTGACTTTGGAGTCTTCTTTTTGAACCTTCTTTTTGTTTTATATTAATATAAGTAAACGATTTAGAGTCAGGATATCTTTGAGCTATAATTTCTTCCTTGGAAATAGTGTAAAGATATACACATATGTGTTGCTTAATAAATTATTTTTGGGAAGAATACCATTATTATTCACAATTACATGAATAAAACAGATTTATGCCAATGGACCTTCAGAACAACAAAATTAAAAAAAAAAATTCATTTGTTCAACAATACTTGTCAAGTGCCAGACACTGTTTAGGCACTTGGGATATACGATTGAATTAAATATACAAGAATTCCTGTGTTCATATAGCTTACATTTCAGTAAGAAAGATAGATAATAAATAATAATCATAAAGAGTTAATAAAATTAGGTTAAAATATGATAAGTGCAATGGAGAAAAGTAAAACCAGTAGAAGTTAAAGGCCATAAAGAGTGGGGACCTGAGTGTGGGGAGAAGAGACTACTATGTAATGTCAGTCAAGGTAATAACCAACAAGAGGCAATGAAATTTTCACCAAGTGGAAATAGTGATACACCTTTGGCAAATATACAAATTCCAGATTTTTGGTTAACATAGAATCCACAGAAATCATGGCTGAAACAATAGCATCAAACCATTTGATGTGAATAGTTTCAAATTAGAAAACTGAAGCAGACTTCCAGAATATAAAGGGTTTTTTTTTTTAAGTAAGAAAACTATAGCAAATGAGTATTCTACACTCTCCCCAAAATAGAAACTGAAGAGCAGACTGCTGCGCTATTTCTCTAAGAAAGCTGACTACTATTATATCCCCCAATCACATGCCAGCTGAGAAATTTGTTAGTAGAAAAAAAAAAAATAGTGAATTTAATGCTTAGCAATCACCCACGGCAAAATCTTTTTTTGTTGTTGTTGTTATTGTTTTCTTTAAAAATGTCTTCACTATAAAAGAAGACACAAAGCTATAATGCAGAGAAAAACTTAGAATTAAATTTAAGATTATTACTGAAGATATCTTTTGAAGATGCCATTTAGTACAGGCTTAACAAATTGCTTTTTACTGAAAGCTCTTTGGTACAATTGAATGACTTTCCTTCTCCAGTGCAGCCATCAACTGCTTAAATCAATACTGAAGAAACCATTCTGTACAATACCACCTGGGCTACAGAGAATAATTTTTCAATTATAGAACCATACATATTAGACACAATGCAGAAAATATATACTAAGTGGCAAACAGATGTCAAGAAATCTACCTCTGATTGGAGGGCTAAACAGAGCAGAGAAATGGACTTTCAACTGCACATTACATTCTGAAGGGGCTCACAGGCCCACAACATAGCAAAAAATTAAAGAGAACTTGGGGGAATAAATCTCTGTGTCTCTACCAGGGAAAAGGAAACCCATGAGCTTTGACTGATAGGGCTGTGATTGTTGCGTGATTTTGTGTGTAAATATGCCAAAAGATTGCTCAGCTGCCATAAAGCAGCATGTACAATAATGAGAGAATGTTAAAGAAGTTCATCATATTTCATAGAAAAGAGTCCTAGACAAAAGTCAAAATATCTAGGATGACTTTCTCAACAAACTCTCCAGTCAGCAAACAGTGAAGTCTTGGATTCTATCTTTGATAAGAGGATTCTTATTAGATGACCTCTAGGATCTCTTATGTCTTGTAGAATCTATGATTATATAACATAACTTTTATTTATGTATCTACAAAACAAATTACTTACAAATGCATCTACAGAACAAATGATTCCAGATAAATAAAGGATTTTTAAACTGATGAATAAATAAATACCAATTAATTAGGCCCACTTTTTAAAATTGATCTTGTGTCTTTTTTAGAATTTAGCAGATTATACACTGTTATTTACTACTGCAAGAAGTGTCCAAGCTTTTGCATGTTTGTTAATAATAAGCATTCCATGCTGATCATGACTCTGATTGTAATATATATTGTTAATGGGGAAATTTTATTGTTATATTTGCAACAAATGAAAAAAATGTGATTAAATAAAATCCTTTAAAAATTTGCTATAGTTCACTAAGAAGGAAAACTAAAATAGAAATGAAATTGTATATTTAGTTCATACCATAAAAATATTAGATGAGTCTCCAGGGATGCAGAGAAAGAGAAAATTATAGTGTCTTTGCATTTCTTTTGTCATATCTTTGCTTCTGTTTTCATATGTGTAAGGTAGGGTGGGTAAGAGTGACTTCAAGTGTAGCTCTAGTAAGACCATTAGAAAGAATAAGTAAGAATACATATTAGAGAGCATGGGAAACTGTCATAATTAATGAATTTTCATTAAAATTGGTGTAGGCCACATTCTTTTTGAAAAGTTACAATGTGAGAGTCCTAAAGTCATTCACTGATACAGTACAAGGACATGAGAATTAGAGACTAAGTTGATTAGTCTCTTATTAACACAAGTGTGTTACACTTGATTATTATTACTTATCACTCAAGTTAACTTTCTCCACATTTATGTGTATATTTAAAATGTTTTTATTAATACTTCTAATGTAATCAATTTAAGAATTATTAACATATTAATGCAAATTATTTTAAAGATTATATAAAAATATGTATAATTTTAAAACAAATATAAGTATAATAATATATAAAATATTCCAATTATGAGTTGTTTTTTAAAAAGTAATAGAAAAAATTAACTAAAAATAATTATGTCACTGCTACAATCACTTATGTTCATGAACATCATATTATCACTTAACTTTTCAGAGCTCTTACAAAATTTTAATTTATATTCCACAAATGCTGCCTTTCTTAAAGTTCAGTGTTATTTACTATATTGAAGCATTCACAATCAACCAAGTACTGAAATTTTCTAATAACTGACTGACATTTCATTTAACCTTTTTAAATAAAATAACATATAGAATCTATTTCCTTGAATCGATATGCAAGGTGGGGCTAATCTTTACTTGATTTAACAACCCAGAGATAATAATGTGGCATATCAGATGCTTTGTTAATAAAAATATTAGTTTACTATTAGGGGAATATGAAGCCATGCATTTTTTCAAAATAGTGTTCAATATTCGATTAAACGTTACTAAAAATAATAACATGGTTATTTACTCAGCTAAAAATAGTTCTTACAAACTCTTCTTAGTTCTCAGCCAAAAACAAATACTTTAAAAATATTCAGCTTAATCATCAGGATCTAATTGTGAGTATCTGTAAAAGAAAAACATTGAATTAGTAAGACTATATTTAGATTCTATAACTAAAATTAATGTTCACCTATTAACCATGAGATTTGAGATGAATGCATTTTCTTATAGATTATTTTTACTTTGTCATAGAATAACTTGTGGCAGACCAAATCTCCCTCCAAAAACAACTAAAAAGTGGATAAAATATATTCTAAAATATATGTGTGATTGAAGGTGTCAGAGAGCTACCTCAGGTAGGACTTGGGCAATCAAGATCATGAATACCAAGGAAACTCAGCGAAGTGATCCTGACATCCCACCCCATGTTTTCGTCAAGCCATTTGCCCCCAATTATAAGCAGCATGAAATAAGGAAGTGAAAGGCCCCAAGCAGGGATTCTGAAAGTTTCACAGGCCTAGAAAAACAATAATTAGATTTTAGGGCTACAGAACTGCCATGACATGAGGGAACAAGATCTAGGAGTGGCAGGAATCCAAAGAATTGAATGTAACCTGAGCTGGTTCCCCATTTGAGAAATTATCAGATTCCCTAGCCCTACAGATGAAACAGAAAACAGCAGCCAAGAAGTCAGGAAGCTGAGTAAACTTTTGCAGTCTTCCAGTGCCAGCAGAACAAGGTTCAGATTCCACCAATGAAGAGAGCCCACAAACACCTTAGGTTCTCAAATGAGACTATTTCTAAGAAAAAAAAATCAGACCAAGCCTCGAGAAGAGTTAAATCCACTATTGAATCTGTCCAATCTTTAATTGAATCAAGATGATAGTTTCCTAATCTATATGCCTGCCACCAACTAAGAAAATTCAAATAAATCAATGTTTAATATATCCTCTCTTTTGAAAAAAAAAAATCACTCAGATACTTTGTTTTTAATATTCAATGTTTCAAAAATAATCAAAACTAAGCATTACAAGTAATGGAATAAGATTAGTACATAAACATATTTGCTTGCTCTATCTGCTAAGCAAGCCGAAAAATATCACGACTCACTAGCGATAAACACACCCAGCATCCAGATTTTGCTTTTGAAAACCAATGAAAGGAACCAGGAGTCCTTAGAGACATGGCTGATTCTCATACTGAAACAGAGAGCCTGGGACATATTACGGCATCAGAAACTAAGGAAGTGCTAAAAATAAAAAGGAGATGGGTGGGGAGAGGGAATGGAGGAGGGCATGGGGCATCACAAAGAGACACAGGAAACAACTGAAAGAGCTCCAATGGCCAAATCTGAAACAATTTGAGCAAGAAAATAGGTAAAGAGTACAAGGAATGATTGAGTTAATAAACTGAAAGTGATAGGCAAACTTCCTACGTAGAAGAATTCCAAGTAATCTATGCAAATGGTTATAAGTCAAACATATACCCTTGATATGATGTGATGAGATGGCACTTTACTGTTGTGTTCTTTCTCCAAAAAACTGTAACCCAGACTAATAATAATAAAAACAACACATAAAATCTAATATAATGAAATCCTGTGATATACCTGATCAGCATTCCTCAAATGTCAAATTATCAAAGTTATTAAAAACAAGAAAAGTGTGAGAAAATGTTACAGCCAAAAGGCACCTAAAAAGACATAACAACTAAATGTAAAGTGATATTCTAGATGGTAACCTGGATCACAAAAAATGACATTAAGGAGGGCGGAGCAAGATGGCCAAATAGGAACAGCTCCAGTCTCCAACTCCCAGCATGAGCGACACAGAAGACCGGTGATTTCTGCATTTTCAA
>NW_012114544.1:4205349-4208637 GCF_000951035.1 Colobus angolensis palliatus | reverse complement strand
TACCCTAGAACTTAAAGTATAAAAAAAAAAGACATTAAGTAGAAAGTAAGGATATCTGAACAAAATACGTACTTTAGTTAATAATAGTGCATGCATATTGATCAATTTTTGTGATGAATGTGCCATGGTAATGTACGATGCTAATAATAGAAAAAACTGGGTGTAAAGGTATATGATGACTCTTGGTATCATCTTGGTAACTTTTCTATAAATCTAAAACTATTCTAAAATAAAAGGTTCATTTAAAATGAGAACAAAATTAAAATTAAAGGCTTATAAATGGATCTTCAAGTGGTTCATAGGTTGGAGCTTTCAGCCATAGACTTTAAAATAATTATGATTAATACATGAGAAAAATATAATGACATGATGAATTTTACCAGGGCACTAGAATCTTTTGTTATGCAAATAAAAGCTGTAAAACTAAAAATATAGTAATTGAATTTAAGGAGTGAATAGCAGATAAGAACCTGCTAAAAAGAGGATTACCAATGTAGAAGACAAGTTACTAGAAAATATTCAAATTGAAGCACAAAATTAATCAGAGTGATTAATTTATAACCAGTTTGTTGAACAGACCTGGCATGTGGATAGCTATTAAACAAACATATACATTTATACATTGATATGGTTTGGTTGTGTCCTCACCCAAATCTCATCTTAAATTGTAGTTCCCATAATCCCCACATGTCGTGGGAGGGAACAGGTAGAGATAAGTGAATCATGGGGGTGGTTTTCCCCATCCTATTGTCATGATAGTGAGTTGGTTCTCACAAGATCTGATGGTTTCATAAGGGGCTTCCCCCTTTGCAGGGCACTCATTCTCTCTCCTGCCAGCCTGTGAAGAGATGCCTTTTGCCATTATTGTATGTAGCAGGACAAGCTGCAGACAAAACCCCTCAGATACCAAGTTAATGAAGGAAGCTGTTCATTCGGCCAGGAGCATAAGCAAGACTCCTGTCTCAAGAGTTGAGCTCCCTGAGTGAGCAATTTCTGTCCCTTTTGAGGGCTCACAACTCTAAGGCAGTCCACTTGAGAGGGTCGTGATCAATTGAGCAATCGGGGGTATGTGACTGGGGGCTGCATGTACCAGTAATTAGATTGGAACAAAACAGGACAGAGATTTTCATAGTGCTTTTCTATATAATGTCTGTAATCTGTAGATAACATAAGTGATTAGGTCAGGGGTTGATCTTTAACTGCCAGGGTGTGGTGCTGGGCTATCTGCTTGTGGATTTCATTTCTGCCTTTTAGTTTTTACTTCCTCTCTCTTTGGAGGCAGAAATTGGGCATAAGACAATATGAGGGGTGGTCTCCTCCTTATTCTGCCCCTCTTTGAGAATCTCACTCAATAGTGGGAGTTCTCACTTTCATTCTCACTACCCATGTCTTCTTGCAAGACAGATCGATAGTGATTCATATAGTACACTTGTGCTAAAGCATTGTGGTGAACTAAGATAGTGGTGAAGCTTTTTATAATTTGAAGAAGTACAAGTAGCAAACAAGGGAACAGTAAGCTGGTTCCTATTACTATTATAACTCCTATTATAAGAGTTTTAAATACTCCTAGCACTGGGAACCATTTTGCAAACATGGCCCCAGGATCAAATACATGCCACATTTGCACAGGCACATGTGCCAGTTTTGTAATATGTCTAACTATGTCTTCAATTACTTGCCCTTGATCATCTATGTGTAGAGAGCAATTAGTATGGTTAAATTGTCCACAGACCCCTCCTTCAGCTGCTAGCAAGTAGTTGAGAGCCAATCTATTTTGATAGATAGCATTTCTTATCTGAGTTTCTTGCTGGGCCAGAGTAGTCAAGGCTCTGCTGGTTTTATTAGTGATTATTTCTAAGATAGTTCATAACTGTGTGATTCGTTTGATCATGTAAATGGGGGTCTGGTATCCCCACGAGCCATCTTGTGCCCAAGTAGCAGGCCCATAATATTATATGATTCTCTCAGGGGGCCATTCATCATCTTGCCAATTTCCTATAGCTATGCTTCTCTTTTCACGGGAAGCATAGACAGCAAAACCCAGAATTTCACCTGTTTTTATGGGCAGTAGGAAGAAAGATGGTTTAATAGTGCCAATAACACAACTATCTGCCCACTGGGCAGGTAACTTGGCATAAGCTCTATGCCCACATATCCAGTATAATCCAGTGGGGACTGTCCAGTCCTGGTGGGACTCTGGGTGGGTCTGCACAGTTTGTTACTTTGGGAATTTACTAAGTGGATTCCTCTCTGTTTGATTTGAACTCCACCAAGTGACTATTTTTGTGGTACCATTATACAGTTTCTGTCCCAGAAAACTAAGTCATCCTACAGGGTGAGTGAATTCTTTTCCTTCTCTAGCTATGCAATATTGTCCAATAATTGAGGTTTTTAGGACCCAGAAATTATCAGGGTGATTCTTTTGAGCCGAGAATTCATCAGGAACTGGGTCTGTCGGTACTAATTATCTGGCTTCCCATGGCCATTGATCTCCTATTATAGTTCCTCCACATACATAACATGAAGTGACATTGAGAGACTGGGCTACATGCTTGGCTAATTGCAAAAGCAAATTTCTTGTTTTTCCTGGAATTTCTGGTACTTGCACATTTAGTTCATCATAGAAAGTTTGAAACACTGGCTCAGGAGAGCGTTGGTAAAGTTCTTGAACCAAGATAATTACTCAAGATCTGGTCCGGCCCCATGGATTCCTAAGGTCACACACTCCCCTTTTTTCCAGGGAGGATCAAGGGGATTGGTTATTACTAGCTTTAAGGGGTTACACTGTCCCTTAGTACAGGAAGGGCCATTTTTTTCCTTTCTGAAGGTGGACTGGATCCTTTTCATTTTTTATCCAAGTGGCCCAAATGACATAAGACCAGTATCCACATTCATTTCCACACAGTCCTAATTCATGACAAATATGCTTATTTTTGGTCATATAGCCTTTTTCCCAACTGAAAAAGCCACATCCCCTTCCTAACTTATTGATGTTAATGACGGCACAGGCATCACATTTCAAGATTATGTGTTTGGGCACCCCTTTTTCTTCTGTTCTGGCTAATGCTTTATATGTATCATTTATGAGTCCCCACTAGTCTTCAGCCCTTAATCTTATTTCAAAAACTGTGGACATGGGAGGCTCAGAGGGGTCAAAACACACATCTGGTTGGTCGTTTCCTGGACTACATACCTTGTACTGAGTGTCATTATATAAACATGTTCCTTTTAAAGTTCCTAGGCATTCATAGTAACTATAGAACAGAAAGATTGTTTTAACTTGTTGCC
>NW_012114544.1:4201507-4205299 GCF_000951035.1 Colobus angolensis palliatus | reverse complement strand
TCATTATATAAACATGTTCCTTTTAAAGTTCCTAGGCATTCATAGTAACTATAGAACAGAAAGATTGTTTTAACTTGTTGCCCTACCTAGGTAACCTGATGTATACACTGAGAGCAGTCTTCCATGCGGGGAAAATCAGCAGAAGTTTTTACTATACAAGTTCAAATTATAAGGGAAATGAGTCCCACGATGATTCTCCTCATGCTTCAGTCGTGTGTAGACCAGTCAGCTTCCGGGTGAGACTGGAACAGGGCTTGTCATCCTCCTCAGAGTCACTTTGCAGGGATTGTCCGGGCTCGGTTTTGCCTCCCAGGTTTCATTGGCTGCAGGTTTCACATGGCTGTGGTGGATCCAGGCTGGGATTCCTTCTACCTTTATAGCCGTGGGGGTGGTCAGGATGACGGTCTGAGGTCCTTTCCACCATGGCTGCAAAGGGGCTACGTTCCAGTCCTTGAACCACATGTGATCACCTGGAGAGAAAGAGTGAACTGGGGAGAATAAGCTAATGGGACACCTCTCATTTACCTAAGTTGAGATTGTTTGTGTAATTTTTCCTAAAGCCTGTAGCTGTCGCTATAATTCAATTTCACCTAACTCTCGGGGAGTGCCTGGAAGCTCCCATAGTATAGGAGGCCTACGATACAGTATTTCATAAGGGAAGTATCCTGTTTTCTTAGAAGGAGTGCATCTAATTTTAAACAATACCATAGGAAGGGCCTGTATCCACTTTAATCCAATTTCCTGACATATTTTCCCGAAACTGTTTTTGACAGTCCGATTCATTAGCTTCACCTTTCCAGAACTCTGAGGTCAGTAGGTGGCGTGTAGCTTCCAAGTGATTCCTAATGCCTTTTCTGTCTTCTGTACCAAGTCAGCCACAAACACCGGCCTGTTATCTGAGCTGATTCGTACGGGCAGTCCAAACCTAGGAATAAGATCTCAGAGAAGCACATGGGTCACCTCATAGGCCTTTTCAGTTCATGTTGGATAAGCCTCTACCCACCCAGAGTAAGTACACACAAGAACTAGCAAATACTTGTTACTTCCATATTTTGGCATTTCTGTGAAATCCTCCTGAAGATCCTCAAAAGGAGCTGCTCCATAAGCGTGTATGCCGGGCGGAAGAGTGGGATCTTACCTCGCATTGTGCTGTCGGCAAGTAACGCACCATTGTGCTACTGCTTTGGCAAGGGCTGGCAGGTGTGAGATGTAGAAGTACCAGCCTAACAAATTTTCAAGTGACTCTTGACCTAGATGAGTGGTTTCGTGCATGGCCCATACGATTGTGGCTCCCAGCAACTGTGGCACAGCTACCCTCCCATCTGGCAATCTGATCATCCTCCTTTTATTACTAGCCCCCCTTCAGTGAGGAAGAAGTCTTTTTCTTCCTTAGAATAGGTAGGTAACAGGTCGGGTGTTTGAGGGAGTAAGGGGCTGCTACCGATGCCTAGTAAGGGGTAGATGCTGCTTTTCGAGCTCCTGAATCAGCTTGAGAGTTTCCTAAGGCCACTGAGATGGAGGCTCGCTGGTGTCCCCTGCAGCGCGTGACTGCCACCTTCTGAGGTTTCCACACTACCTCTAATAATTATAGAATTTCTTGTTGATATTTTATGTCCTTTCCCCCAGACTTCAACAGGCCCTTTTCCTTATATAACGCTCCATGCACTTGGAGGGTTAGAAAGGCATATCGAGAGTCAGTGTAGATGTTTACAGTCTTACCTTCAATGAGTTCTAGAGCCCGAGGTAAAGCAATGAGCTCAGCCTTCTGGGCTGAAGTGCCCTGTGGCAATGGTTTGGCTTCAATGACAGCATCCAAAGTTACCACCGCATATCCTGCACATCTTTCTCCTTGTGGATTGATGAAGCTGCTTCTGTCCACCTATAACTCCCAGTCTACTGATGCCCGTGGCTGGTCCCGAAGGTCAGGTCTACTAGAATAGACTGAGTCCAACACCTCTACACAGTTATGCTCCACCGGGCTCTCTGATACTGGGAGCAGGGTGGTGGGATTTAGGATGTTACAGACTTCAATAGTTATGCAGGGATTTTCACATAGCAAGCTTTAGTGCTTGGTTAATCTAGCATTTGTTAGCAAATGATGTCCTTTGGTATTCATCAAAGTTACCACAGCATGGGAGGCCTTTATATTCAGGTTTTGCCCAAGGATTAATTTATCTGCTTCTTGTACTAACAGGGCTGTTGCTGCCAAGGCCCTTAGATATGGTGGCCAGCCTTTGGAAACCCCATCTAGTTGTTTCAAGAGATAGGCCACTGGCCTTGGCCACGGTCCCACAGTCTGGGTTAAAACCCCAACTGCCATTTTTTTTTCTCTTTCTGACACATAGAGTGTAAAGGGCTTTGTCAAATCCGGTAGTCCTAGGGCTGGGACCAACATAAGTTTTTCCTTTAACTTACAAAAGGCTTGCTGTTGTAGAGGACCCCATTCAAAAGGCTCCTGGTCGCCCCCTTTTGTAACCCCGTACAAAGGTTTGGCTAGTACTGCAAAGTTTGGAATCTATAATCTGCAAAACCCCACAGCTCCTAGGAATTCCCTTACTTGCCTTCTGGTTCTAGGTTCTGGTAGGCTACAGATGACCTGCTTTCTTTCTGACCCCAGGCTGCGCTCCCCTTTCTGAATAGTGAATCCCAGGTAGTGTACCTGCTGTCTGCAGGTCTGAGCTTTCTTCTTGGACACTTTATACCGACAGTCCTCTAGGTGCTGAAGCAGGGCCTCTGTCCCTTTTGCCCACCCAATTGCCATGGCATGTCCTAGCAGAAGGTTGTCCACGTACAGGAGCAAGACGCAGCCTAGGTCTTTAGCGGGAAACTTTTGCAAGTCTCAAGCCAGGGCCTCCCCAAAGATAGTAGGGGAATTCTTGAACCCTTGGGGAAGCCAGGTCCAAGTGTACCAAGTAGTGACACCTGACTCCGGATCTTCCCACTGAAAGGCAAACAGTTTTTGGCTCTCTGGAGCTAGTCTGATGAAGGCATCTTTTAAGTCCAGACAGGTAAACCAGCTATCCTCAGCCAGCAGCAGCCCTAACAATGTGTAAGGGTTAGGAACTGTTGGGTGCAGAGTCACTGTAGCTTGGTTGACCAAGCACAAGTCCTGTGCTGGCTGGTAGTCCTTGGTCCCTGGCTTAGGGACAGGCAGGAGGGGGGTGTTCCATGGAGACTGGCAAGGAACTATAATTCATTAGCTTTCAAGCACTTGAGATGAACCTGGATTCCTTCGAGAGCTTCTCTGGGAACCGGATACTGCTTTTGTCTAATTGGTTGGGCCCCAGGCTTAACTTCTATGAGTTCAGGGGCTTGGTTGACCACCAATCCTGGAGGATTATCCTTTGCCCATACTTGGGGCCATCGCTTAGTTAGAGATGGTTTTATCTCTTGGCCTGGTTCGGTTAGAAAAAGTCTCCATTCTTCTTCCTGGGGGACCGTAAGGGCCATGATAACTCGTGTTCCTGGTAACTTTAGCTGTAAAGAGCCCTGTTTTGTAAAGGAGATGGTGGCTCTCAGCTTGATAAGCAAGTCTCTTCCCAGCAAGGGCAAGGGATAGTCAGGCATGTGTAAGAACTGGTGAACTAGCTCATGTCTCCCCACTCAGCAGATGTGTGGTAGACAGAAAGCCTGCTTATTGGAAACTCCAGTTGCTCCAAATATATCAATGGTTTTCTTCAATAAGGGGGTGACTGGGGTGGTCACTACTGAATGTTCAGCACCAGTATCGACCAAAACCTTAATGTCCTTGCTCTCAGTTCTAATCCTGACCATGGGTTCCTTGGGGGCACT
>NW_012114544.1:4186537-4201457 GCF_000951035.1 Colobus angolensis palliatus | reverse complement strand
GGTAGACAGAAAGCCTGCTTATTGGAAACTCCAGTTGCTCCAAATATATCAATGGTTTTCTTCAATAAGGGGGTGACCGGGGTGGTCACTACTGAATGTTCAGCACCAGTATCGACCAAAACCTTAATGTCCTTGCTCCCAGTTCTAATCCTGACCATGGGTTCCTTGGGGGCACTTGAGCTCAGTCCCCATCAGTCCAATAACCCTTCAGCCACATTGAACAAAGCTCCCTCATCTTTATCTGAGGTATTTTGTTCTGAACCACCCTGCTTTTCCTTCAGGTGGGGACACTTACCTTTCTAATGTCCTATTTCCTTACAATATGCACACTGATTACATTGCAAGCATGGGCAATTAGACTGGGTAATCTTCCCAGAACCCCCCTTTCCCTCCCCTTTTGGAGCAATTCCCCTAAAGGCCATAGCCAGTAAGTCGGCATTTCGCCTAGCCTGGCATTCACCTTTCTTATGGCTTTCTCTGCGATTTGTTGCATCTCTATTCACAAACACTTGATTGGCTATTTCCAGTAACTGTGAGGTATTCATACCCATAGACCCAGCCTGTTTCTGCAATTTTCTCCTGATGTCTTCTGCACTTTGACTAACTAAGGCCATGTTAATCATACGCTGATTTTCAGGGCTATCTGGATCAAAAGGAGTGTACATACGGTAAGCCTCACACAGTCTTTCATAGAATTGCACTGGACTGTCCTCTTTTCCTTGGATGACCTCAGAAACCTTATTTACATTTGTAACCTTTTGAGCCTCTTTCTTTAGACCTTCTATTAATGCCTCAGGGTACCGTCTTAGCCTCTCCATGTCTGGTCCCTCGTTCGGGCCCCACTGGTTGTCTGTTTCTGGCAGCTGAATTCTTATATATTCTTGAAGGTTTTGGTAATCAACTGGGACATGCTCCTCTAGCCATTTAGATGCTACTTGGAGCACCCTTTGCCTTTCATCTGTATTAAAGAGGTACATGAGCAGCTGGTGGCAATCAGCCCAAGTAGGATTATGAGTCTGTATAATAGTTTGGAGCAAGTCAATTAAAGCTTGAGGCTTTTCAGTGTAAGAAGTATTATTTTTCCAACTGAGGAGGTCAGCAGAGGTGAAATGTTGATACACAAAGGCATGCCTTTCCACAATGTGTCTGTCCTCATCTACCCCAGCATATTGCTGCTCTCTCAGGGGCATTTGGGCTGTAAGTCTTGGCAGTCTTGGGCTGTAAGCAAGCTGCCAAGGGAGGAGTTTCTCCCACAGCTTCACTTCCTCTTTTGTCTACTCTGGGTGATCTAGGGGTATGGTTATCTGGTGGAAGTGGAGGTGCTGTGGGCTCAGGGGTGGGGAGCCCTTCCTCTCGATAAGGAGGGGGTATGCAGGTACCAATTCCTGCCATGATTCTTCTGGTGTTGGGTCGGACAGGACTTTTGGTGCTGACTTCCCTGGGCGGGTGGAGCTAGAAAATTCCTTAACTAACTGTCCCTTCACTACTAGTACTGCTGCTGCCTGTCCTCTTAATCACTGTGGGAGGTCCAAAACTAACTGTAACCAAGAATCTATATATGGGAAGTGATCTGGGTGCCCTGGCTTACAGGTTACCCTGTGCCATACTTTTGAGACAAGGGACCTGTCCAGGCTACCTTCTGATGGCCAACCCACCTCTAACGCTGGCCAGTCTATCTCACACAAAGTTCTAAGTTTTCCTGATGTCATGGTGACTCCATAGTCTCCCTTAAATTCCTTTTTGAAATTTTTCAACATTTTTCCTAGTGGGGTGGGCTTACTTTGTGCCTGACCCATGTTTCCTTGAGACAAAACACCATGCTCACACCACAGTCACACCACAAAACAAAGAACGGGTAAAAAGGGCACACACACACTTTTATAGTTTACACCAAACCAGAATCAAAACCAAAATCAGAGTATCAAGAAATCCAAGCAAGGTCAAAACCAAAGTATCAAGCAATCCAAGTCAAGTCAAAAACAAAAACCAAAGTGCTGGTACAGGCATGCTGTGGGTGATCAGGCCATGCTTCCATTCAGATGGAGTGGGCAAGTTCCAAAGACTAGTCTTACAAAGTTTCAGACTGGACTCCAAGTGCCAGTTCCTTCCTGGTGTTCAGCCACTGCGTTGATCTTCCACGGGGGCGTGCCATGCATTGCTCTGGTGAGGTGTTCCACTGGGGCAATTGCCTACCCGGGAGCGCTCTCAGGATCCGCATGGCTCAAGCTGGCCAGAGTCCCCTGCAGGGATGCTCCACAGGGCAGGCCTAAGCTGCCTAAGAGGCTGCCTCGACCATCCATCAATCACCTTGCTTCCCAGTCAGGGAATTAAGAAACGTAGCAGGACAAGCCGCAGACAAAACCCCTCAGACACCGAGTTAAAGAAGGAAGCAGTTTATTCAGCTTTGAGCATCTGCAAGACTCCTGTCTCAAGAGCCTAGCTCCCCAAGTGAGCAACTCCTGTCCCTTTTTAGGGCTCACAACTCTAAGGTGGTCTGCTTGAGAGGGTCGTGATTGACTGAGCAATCAGGGGGTACATGACTTGGGGCTGTATGCACCAGTAATTAGATCAGAACAAAACAGGACAGGGATTTTCACAGTGCTTTTCTATACAATATCTGTAATCTACAGATAACATAAGCGATTAGGTCGGGGTCGATCTTTAACTACCAGGCCCAGGGTGTGGCACTGAGCTGTCTGTTGTGGATTTCATCTCTGCCTTTTAGTTTTTTTTTTTTTTTTGAGATGGAGTCTCGCTCTGTCACCCAGGCTGGAGTGCAGTGGCCAGATCTCAGCTTTACACCATTCTCCTGCCTCAGCCTCCCGAGTAACTGGGACTACAGGCGCCTGCCACCTCGCCCGGCTAGTTTTTTGTATTTTTTAATAGAGACGAGGTTTCACCGTGTTAGCCAGGATTATCTCGATCTCCTGACCTCGTGATCTGCCCGTCTTGGCCTCCCAAAGTGCTGCAAATACAGGCTTGAGCCACCACACCCAGCCTGCCTTTTAGTTTTTACTTCTTTCTTCAGAGGCAGAAATTGGGCATAAGACAATATGAGGGGTGGTTTCCTCCCTAAGTAAGTTTCCTGAGGCTTCCCCAGCCATGCAGAGCTGTGAGTCTATTAAACCTCTTTCCTTATAAATTGTCCAGCCTTGGGTATGCCTTTATTAGCAGTGTGATAAAGGAACTAATACATATATACAACTTTTTGTGTCACATCATACTTTCAAACTTAAATTCCATGTGAGAAAATTTCCCCTGCCTCTGGACAAAACTGTGTCAAAACAATGACTATTGTGATATTAACAAGAGTTCTAGATCATTTTTTTTATTAAAAATGCAGTCTTGAATATCTTTTACTCCCATTTAATAATATCCAGTCCCATCTCAAAAAAAAAATAAAACAATAAATTTGACTTTACAATATTTTTTTTTCTCCTGTCCGAGCTTGAAATTTCCAGACTGTACATTGGCTATTGGAATGAGGTGGTCATTCTCTCTCTTTCCTGACTTCTTAGCCCTCTAACAGCTGTTTCTTCACCTTAATAATAGGGTAGGGGAAAGAAGAGGCAGAGGAGAGGGAACTTCTTACTTGGCCTCTGGGCTTCCTGCTTACTTGTCTTGGAAGATGATCAAAACTGATTCTATTAGAAACACTACCAAGGGATCCTGCATCAGGCTCCTTTCTGCAGTCCTCCATAGAATTTACCACTATTTCTGGTAGTTTTCCATGACACCTATTTCAGCCACTGGTATCCAATAATAGGGCTCTAACCTCATTCTTCTGGTTTGACCTTTGTATCTCCACTCAATATTATTGGATAAGATTCAGGATTACTCCATGTTGTCTTTCATTCCCACAGGGTCCCTATTTGGTCCTAGTAAAGCACTCATCAACCTGAAAAACTTACCTGATAAACTCTTACCTGAGCCACTCTGGATAAGTGTTACCCTTATAAGCTCACCCAAATAAATTCTGGGACTACAGGGCAACTCAATCACTCTCTTGGGTCCACTTTAAAAACATTTCATCTCTGATCTTCTAGATATGCAGGGTCGCTCCCCAATTTACATTCTGTGTTAGCTTTCTCAGACATAATTCCATTATTTCTCTGTCTCTCAGACACATGGGAAACATTTGAAAGACCTCCAAAGGGTCCCTTTCTGAAGCCCTACTCGCTAGATGTCTGGATATAGGGTAGCACTCCATTAGACATCCCCCAAGAAGAAGGAGGAGATTCCACATAAAAATGGATCTGTCTCAAAATAAGTCATTTCACCCATATCCTCTTTTGTGGCCTTTATTGGTTCCTTTTTATAACCAGAGATTTAAAAATTATAAAATAGGCTTTCCTTCTTCATATGGAAATTCCACAAAACTTGCATGAAGTGTCTATTTCCCATATATTAATACTTTGCTGTTCTGATGTAAATTATATCACCACTTCACTTAAAATCAAGAAATCTTGTTTTAACATCCAGTTATAGTTTTAAATATGTAGTAAAATTACTATAAGGCCTCTGTTCAAAACCCTCC
Organism: Colobus angolensis palliatus; assembly: GCF_000951035.1. Lineage (NCBI taxonomy): Eukaryota > Metazoa > Chordata > Mammalia > Primates > Cercopithecidae > Colobus > Colobus angolensis. The sequence continues at coordinate 4,196,920 of NW_012114544.1, read as the reverse complement.
AACTTCTACTATAGGTCACAATGAAGGAGACTGTAGTACCCTAATCATTCCAACAAAAACAATTAGAAAAAATAGAGAAAATACAGAACAATATTTTAAAGGCACAGATAAGCAACCAAGCCAGTCAGGAGACAAAAGATGATATCTGAACAAAAAGGAAAGTACACTAAAGAGAGCCCTTGATAATTTTTTCTGGTATCTCCCTTTAGGCATTTTCTGCTTAGCTCAGGAAATGAGTCATAGAAGACATAAAATTTCAAGCCACGATCAAGTTCCAGTGAATACACACTTTAAAACAAAAAAATGACAATTACAGTAATGACAAGGATGTGGACCACCTGCAATTCTCCAACACTATGTATATGAACATAAATCAGTTTAACCACTTGGAAAAGTGTTTATTTTTCACTAAAGTTAAAAGGATGTGCATTAAATCTAGCAATTGCATTCACAGGTATCTACCCAGGAGAAATAAGTGCATGTGTGCAAAAAGATATTTACAAAAATACTTATAATAGCTGAATATTTGCAATATGCTGAAACTGTAAATAATCCAAATGTCCATCAACAGAAGAATGGATAAATAAATTATATGTGTAGAAGGGAACACTATATATAGCAATGGAAAAGAATGTGTTGGGGCTACACACAACAATACAGATGAATCAGAGAAATGTTATTTTTAATAAAAGAAGCTAATATCAAAAGAAAACAGTATGATTTCATTTATATAAAGTTAGACAACAGGGAGTGCTAATCAAGGTGATAGAAGTCAGAATAATGATGAGTTTGGAGTGGGAGATGTTATTTAGAAGAGGACATGAGGGAGGCTTCAAGGCTTCTGTTCAGGTTCTGTAGTTTCGTCTGAACGGTAGCCTAGTGGGGATATTCATTTGCAAATTTACTATGAAATAAAAAAATAAAATGGAAACTTTCACAAAGGATTACCTGTCACCAGTTTGACCTCATCACTTTACTGTTCATGTCCTCCTTATTCACGATGTTCCTGCACACCGGCCTCCTTGTTGTCCTCAAGCATAGCAAGCATGCTGTCATCCAGAAATGTTTGCACTTATTTCCTATGCTTAGAATGCTCTTCAGAGAGAGCCACATATTAAATCTCTTGCCTCCTTCAAGACTCTGCACAAATGTTGCCTTCCCTGATAATTTTATATAAAATACACACACAACACATACACCACTCTCCTCTTTATCCTGGTTACTATTCATAGCCCTTACTATACCAGTTATTAATATATTTAGTTATTTTTTGTAAATATGTTCTATATATTTATAACCTTTTGTAAGCCCTAGAAAGCTGAGAATGTATTTGTTCCAATAACCACTCTCTGTCAGTCTAAAACCATGCTTGGCACAAGGTAATTGCTCAGTAAAAATTTGTTCAATAAGTGATGAATAAATGTCCCAGTCTAGAAAAAAACATGCTATTTTTAAAAATCAAACTTACAGTAACTCCTCACTTAACATTGTCAATAGGTTTTTGGAAACTGTGACTTTAAATGAAACAAAATATAAGGAAACCAGTTTTACTAGTTTACTGGTATAGACTAACTGATATGAACAAGAGTTTAGGTCCTACAGCATATTTCTTGTCACAAAAACATCACCAAACTTATCAATAAAGACTAGAACACTTCTAATATTAAATGTGGAAATAAATGTGAGCTATACATACATTTAGGAAAGGTTAATTTTACAAAGTAAGATAATTACCTAATTTTTCCAGTTGAGGGCCATGGGTAACCAGAGGGCACACTGCAACTGAGGGTACAAGCTGGGAACCAGCTCGAGATGGGAAGCCATCCCATTGCGGAGCACACTCACACACATACCCACACTTGGATGCACCAGTTCACCTAATATGCACGTCTTTGGAATGTGGAAGGAAACAGGAGTTCCCAGAGAAAACCCAGGCAGACAGGAGTGGAACATGCAAACTTCACACAGACAATGCCCTGCTAGGAATCAATTGTTTTTTTCTCATCAATGTTATAATGAAATGATATTGAAGAAAATTATGTTATTCAAGGACCAGCTGCATGTTATTAATAAAATATAAATTAACATTTTATAGATTGTAAATTCCATAATCAATTAACAGCAAATAAAAGACTATTGAAATGCTCTTCCTCTTTGTTGCAAATGTTAGTTTTTAACAGCCTTTAGAATTCAAACAGGAAAAAAAAATTCAAAAAAAAGGATTATGCCTAAAGTTGTCATCAGTACTAATGGTAGCTACTTTGTAACAGTGGGAAAAGTTATTCTCCGTCTACTTTTCTCCTCCTATCCCCCATTTATTCAAAGTAGTCTCTCAGGTTCTGTTATATTCACTATCTTTTTGATATCTACATTAGATATTATCCTTTGGTACACTCCATAGTTTTACTTTATTGCAGACACAGAATGGTATTTACTTTTCTATGTTCCAATTCCTTCATCCCTTAAAACCATGTTGAATTCATAAATTGTTCAGTAATTGTAATCAGATATGTTTATTAGTTCTTCAATCGCCCCCACCAATCTTGCCCTAAAGCCCCATATAAATATTATTTTTATTACAAATTTGTATTGCTAATATAAACACCTTTCCCAGCTTGCGCCTGCATTTTGTAAGTATATAGGCCCACTTGAAGCACAGAGAATTTACATTGGTTTAGTCTGTGGCCCAAAGAGGAAAAAAAAAATTGATTTTTCTCTGTCCTTATTTTGCCAGAAAAGAAGCAGCATTGACTACAGTAAAGAAAGAGTGCTCTTTACTTCTATAGTAAAGAAAGACAACTCCTGGTCACAGTTGCAAGAGCCCTACTCCTCCTAAAGGAGAAATTCTGCTTGGTGATCTGGCATCCAGGAATTTAACATTCTCAATTAAATGAGGTGGTCTTACCTTCTAGTCTTTCTTTGTTTTTTTCAGAATGCTTGAAAGATCATAGCATTAATCACGAAAATAATAAGCAACTTCTGTTGCAAGTGTCTGCACTTAATCCTAAGTATATTCCAATTCTGCACAGTTGTAACATTGGTTAAGGAACTACCCCTTGGGGTCTTAAGTTATGAGTGGACAACGTTTATGAAATTAAACTAATCCCAAGAAGAGAGTTCAGCATTAGTAAAATAAATGGGGTGCTAATACTAAATAGAGCATTTTATCTTTTACATACTTAATTTCTACTTTTTGATACTCTTGCTAAACCCAAATATCATGACCTGTAAAATAATCTTGAGTGAAAACCTAAAGAACTGAGGTGAAAAGCATCAGCGCAATCAATATGAGTACCTTCTGGCTGCAGCAGACAATCTCATTGCATGCAGCCCTTGGCATAGTGCTGATGCCTATGGCAGGCTCAGGGCAGTGTTTGGCAGGCACTGGTGGAAGCTGATATGACAAAGCAGACAGGCACCTGCATACCTCCTGCTTTCAGGGAACAGCAGTGACTGAGCAATGGGCAACACCAGAGAGCGAAGTAGGTAAGAGAAATGGCAGCTGCCAAACAGTAACCAAGCACAAGTCTGTGGGCAAAACACCAAAATCATTCAGAATTTACAGAATGAGTTAGAGGAATTTGCGGGGTGCTAGAGTTTCAGTGGAGCCAATACAAGTGAATTTTGGCAAATATTTCTGTTACTAATTTAGAAAGGCAGTTCTATCATTCACTAACTATATAAATTTGGAAAATATCATTCTTGGGCTTCAGTTGACTCATCTTTAAAATGTGAGATAATAGCTACATGGCAGAATTGTTCGAAGGATTAAATAAACATATACAGTTGACTCCCATGTATCTATGTATCTATCTATGTATCTATCTATCTATCTATCAAAATGTACATAAAAATCTTGGCAAATCCTAACACTATATAAATGTTATTGTTATTATTATTACCTAAGTCTCCTTCACCCCTGAATGCTGTGTCCTGGGGAGTATTAATTACACTATTTATAAGAGACTGCATGTCATGGCAGGTGAGGGAACCCATAGTAGAGAAAGTAAAACAATAGAAAGTGGACACAAAAGCTGACAAGAGTAGCAACTGCTGTTCATATTCCAATTTCAAGTAAATAGTAAAAATGGACATGTAAGTGCGCTGGCTGACTGCTTATTTGAGACATACTTTAAAGCTAGTTCAGGTAGTCAGGTTTTCTAATGTGATAAATGAATTAAACTGTGTCAGTTTCAAACTCTCACCATTAGAATCTAATTCAAATTTAAACAGCAATTTAAACAGTATAAAAGATTGCCCTCATCAGTGCTCCATAATCTTAACCTTTGGAGCTTTCCACAGCATAGATAGCAAATTGAATTAATTATTAGCCCTTCACCTAGGGGACCTACGTAGAATTCAGCAGCTCAGAAGACAGCTAATAAGATTGGCAGGTTCATTCCAGTCCCCAGTGTACTTTAATCCCCAACACATACCCACCTGTCGTATTTTCCTACTTTTTTTTTTTTTTTTTCAGAGAACGTAATTCTAAGAAGTCAGAGTTGGCTGACATTTAAAATCCTCTTTGTAAAGTGACTTACTCGTATATACCAGTAAGGTCAAAGGAATGTCGTGTAGAAAACCACAAAAGAAAAAAAAATTAATATCCAACAACAGAGTTGATTCCAATTGATTCCCATCGTTTTGGGAGTGCATTTCTATTTCTAGTATCTTCCATCAAAGCAAGCATCTCATTACATATTCATTAATTCATTTATATACTCAGTTAGTACTTATAAGCAATGACCATATGACAGTCTTTGTGGGTTCTGGGTACTTATTATCATAGAAATTATTGCGTGGTGGGACATGCAAACAGGCTAACCAACAATTTTACTAAGGGATAGCAATATATGTAAAAGAGGGAGTATGAAGTGGGAAGAACCTGGACTGGGAAGAATCAAACAGGTTTCTTGAAGAAAATGATGTCTAAGTTGGATCCTGAAGAATCAGTAAGCATTAATTAAGCCTTGAAAATAAAATGAGGGTCTAAGGTAGTATATCTCAAGAAGAAGCAATGGAATATCCACAGTTCTGGAACTTGAATGTGGCTGCAACATAAGAGTATAAGAGGTGGGTGTTAGGAGAAAACACTGAAAAGAAGAATAAGCTCAGTACATTGTAAGACATTTAAAGAAATGCTGATTGTTTCCAGAAGACAAGGACAACTAATTTCTGCTAGGGATCGTATCAGGTTGCGTTTCAGAATGATTTTCCTGGCAGCATTAGTACTAAACTGGCAAACCTGTAAAGAGGCTCTTGTAAAAAGTCAAGTTACTGATCATGATGAACTAGACTAAGGCAAAAACAATGAATATAGAGAAAAGTGAACGAGATTGAAAGATGTTTGATGGAATAAACAGAACTGATGAATAGATGAATAAGGAGAAAATGATGTAGGAGTCATTTTAAAGGTTCAGCTTTCTTGTTTGATCCAACATGTAGTGAATGTTTTTGGTTAAAAAAAATAAAATCCTAGATATATATTTCTAACTCCCCATTGGAAGCTAAATCTCCATGGGGTGCTAACATTCTGCATGAGTTCTGTTCTAGACTACCTTTTGAAGGATGTTTGTACAACAAAGACACTCAGAAGATGCAGTGCCCGGGTCTTGGGCAGAGTGCAAATTTTTAAATAAAGATAATGTCTTACTGCAGTGCAAAGGCTGGAAAAGTCTGCTAGCAGCCGCATCTAAAAGCTTAGGGCTGCCTTGGCTTAGAGTTCCTCAGCTGTGACACAGCCTCACTGTGTATGCACAACTGGGCTCTCCTTTACATTGTTCTATGGGATTGGAGACCTGGCAGAGGGAACTGATGTAAACATACAGTTCCTGCTTCCTGCTTTGCCATGAGTAAAAATGTTCTTTTTCTCTGATCCAGTAGTCTCTTGTTTTCTGGGACCTCCATGAAACAGTAGCAGGCTAACCTGTTTTAATGTAAATAAATTTCAGATAATTCACAATTCTTGAACAGTGCCCCCCAACACCACTTTAAAATCATTTAAGGCTGTGAGTTTGGAATATTTGTGGTGATATAAAGTTATTATATTGAGGGTAGAAATTTAGGGTTTAAAAACATGTTATACACCATGGAATACTATGCAGCCATAAAAAAGGATGAGTTTGTGTCCTTTGTAGGGACATGGATGCAGCTGGAAACCATCATTCTTAGCAAACTATCACAAGAAGAGAAAACCAAACACCGCATGTTCTCACTCATAGGTGGGAACTGAACAATGAGATCACTTGGACTCGGGAAGGGGAACATCACACACTGGGGCTTATCATGGGGAGGAGGGGAGGGGGGAGGGATTGCATTGGGGAGTTATACCTGATATAAATGATGAATTGATGGGTGCTGACGAGTTGATGGGTGCAGCACACCAACATGGCACAAGTATACATATGTAACAAACCTGCATGTTATGCACATGTACCCTAGAACTTAAAGTATAATAAAAAATAAAAATAAAAAAAAATTAAAAAAAAAGAAAATTATATTTAAAAAAAAAAAGTTAAATGTATTTGAAACATTTCCGGTTTTGTATCTCTATGAATACCTAAGTTCTATGTTTTTGTGTGTCAGTTTGTGTTTGTACACCTAATTTTTGATAGGTCAGTAAGTAGCATATTACATTTGTATCCAAATTTTTAATATTCCAAAATTGGCTTTTGCAGAGCTGAATTTTCATATTTGGAATCAAAAACTTTAAAAAAATACATAAATCTAGATTTTAACATTAGAGAATGCAAATTGACAAATTTGTAAGAAATTTTATTAACCCACTTAAAGTTTCCTGCAATTACTGCTGAATTGCAACCAATAACTTAACAAGTAAGGGGATTCTGACTTGAAAATTATAAAAGCAATGACACATTGTATAGCTAAAATAAAAAAAATTATTTCAAGAAATGTTCGTTAGTATATTCTACAGGCTAGAAATACAACAACGAATAAGGAATCATCCCTATTCTCAAAAACTGAATACTGTACATAGAAAAATTGAAGTTGAGTAAAAAACAAAACATTTATTTTTGTTAAGTATGCATACTAATCTTATGGTTCTGGTCAAAGAAATATGAGGAATTTAGAAATCTTATCATCTTTACTTCCAAGTATTCTACCTTTCTTTTCCCCTGAGTATGATAATTCAAAAGAATAATATACCCATGGTCAATTAATAAGCAATAATAGTCCCCCCAACATGTCTTCTAATTCTTCTTATTCTAACATTCATACCTTGACTCTCTGAAGATATGCCATAAAAAATGTTGGTTTTCTGCCCTGGGTCTAATTATTTATATTAAAGACTCCAAGGAATAAGGAGAGCTTAAAACAGCACTATAGCTAGCTATAAGGACCAATAAAACCTATGCCTACTTACTAAATACTGTAGCTGTTCTTGTAATAAAAGTTTTAGCTCTGAGCATCTAGCACATTGGTAAGTATATCCAATTCACAAGTTAAACATGCAGTATCTTCCTAGAAAACATAGTTTCCTTGAAGATTTGGAAAACAAATGTGATGAATTGTGGAACTCTTAAAAGTGTGAAAGCAAAACCTACAGTTTACTATTTTTCCTTTGGCAGCTCATTCTCATAGGGTTTGATAAAGTTAAGAAAGCCGAAAACTTTTGCGCAGCAAAAAATTTGGTATTAGGCAATATGGCAATATTCATTTTCTCACCTTCAGAAGACCACGTTATTGCCAAGAGATAAATTTTTGCTAACATCACAGGTCTGCAGAGAAGACTAGCACTAATTTACCAGCAATCGCAAGATATACAGCATCTACAGAGTGTCCAAAACATGTACACAACCATCAGTTTTCTTAACATTAGTTTGACAATGTACAAACAAAGTAAAATTCAGAGATGAATCTCTAAGCAAAAGGTTTTATTTTAAAACATATGTAAAAGCAGGATTGCAATTTAGATCATAAACACTGACTAGGGTAGTCTTTGGTGTTCCAAAGAATTAAAGAAAAGTTTGGGGCTTTACCGGAGAAGAGAAATGTTATGCAAATTGTTTTTGAAAGCTCGTTAGCACTAGTGAAGTTTTTTGGAGTGTTGGCAAACTCTGATTGGTGAGTAGCAGTGGTAGGTATACTAGCTTTAGAATCACAGAAGGTTGCTTTGGCAGCTACTAGGTCTTAAGGTTACAGCAGGTTGTTTTGGCAGATGAGCTTGTGAGATAATTTCTGGGGCAGGTGCTTTGTGACCTAAATGCTTCTTCTCCCTGGTCCCTAGACTATAATTTAGTTGGGTTTGAAAAAAATAACTCCAATTTGTAAAGTCAATTTTCACATTTCCCCCTTTTGATCAAGATCTTTCTATGGAAATATCACTGATCAACCATCCTGAAGTTAGGTCTAATTGTCTCTTAACGCTGGGATAACCTAATTGTGTCTGGTCCCAAATTGAGAGCAAAGTATGGGAATCAATGTTAGAAACCCAGACCATATTTGTGGCCAGAAAGAAAACCTCTCAGGGCAGGTTTGCCTGTAGTCCAGCATAGATTTCCATCTTACCAGTCCCATATGCATTAGAAATCATCTTGAAGTATTCTGCTAACATTATTCTGTTGTGAGGACTGGTTTTACAAAGATTAGACAGTCAAGAAAAATTGAGCTTTAAGATCAAAATGCAAAGAATGATCATGAATGATATCATAAATTCCAGTTTAAATAATTGTTCTCAACCATGAACCCAATTTTGAAGGTAATCAACTGAACAGATCAAAAAGTCCAGATGTATCTGCTGAAACTTTTTGGAGCTAAGTGGCTTGCTTTCTTATCTTGTGTAATTGCCAGAGGAGTTTTTCCATGTGCAGCAAACAGTGTTAGCAACTGCACAAATACTACCTTGTTTAGCTAATTAGTAATCCAGTGCAATTCTGCTATCAAATGCCACTTTAGCAAGATAATCTAAGGAAGTATTTTTTGGTTGCAATAGCTTTAGCTGTGGAGTTGGCTATGGACCAAATTGTTAAGGCTAAATTTCTGATGATTGTTCCTAAGTGGCTAATTCTGATGCTAGGGAAAGAAGACTTAACAACTGAGGCCCATCTGCTAGATTTATGCCTCCTGACAAAGTGTCTCTTTTAAATATCACGATGTAAACTAAGAGGTAGGAACCAATGTTCAAATTTTGCTGATTTAAATTGAATGTATAAGTATTTCAAAAAACATTGGTCTTTTAATTTTCCATTTCTTAAGATGTAATGTTGCCCAAGCAGGTAGTTGACTTTTGAATCCCCCATAGATGAAAATGTATTCCAATGGAGTACAACAGGTAATTCCACAGGGTCTACTTTGTGTATTAACAGTTACTCATAAGGAGGTGTCAGCACCATTTAGCCAAAATTATATTACTGAACTATTGCATTGCTGGAGGCCATCAACATTTAGAAGACCAGGGAAAGGAAAAGTTTTGCAATCTGTTGAATTTCTTTTCTCTTGAGTACTCTTACCATATTTTTCTTTATATAATATTAATCTAATTTTAAAGTATTTTGTGTAGACCTTAGATACTGTTAGAATAAAGCAGGAAATCTGCATATGTGAATCTCAAAACTTGACTTTATAAAAAGAACCAGATACACAATTTGAACAGTTCATTGGAAACATTAGTAAAATATGTTATGGGGTAAAATAAAGATTAACTTTCATAATGAACAGATGGGAAGTTGTCGTGACAAATCCAATAGCCAGTTATGTGTCTCCCTTTGGCAATAGATTGGAAAATGTGAATTATAGCATTGTCTTTCCAGGAAAATAAAGGCATATAAGAAAAGACCAATTTTTTTTTAATTTTTTTTTATTTTTATAAAAAAGAGTATACATCCTGGTCTGGACATGTTGGGATGAAAGTCTACTTCAGATGTCATCTGCTTCAACTCTGGAAGAATTTTAGTTTTAAAACCCTTATTAGAGTACTTGTCCAGTCAGGAGTGGGGGACTTTTAAAAATAAGATATGTAGATGCACAAATCAGTGCCTTTGAGCTTTGCAGCAAAGGGAGTGGTGAAAAGGGCTTGATATGGACCCTTCTGATAAGGCTGGAGATAATCTTTATGTAGATATCTTTCCAGTAGACAAAGTCACTAGGTTGCACATCGTGGTGCTTTAGGTCTTTATCTCCTGAGTGCACCAGGAAAACATTGTTCTACCAAAGTACAATTTTATCCATTGTTTAATAATGATTTTGCAATATTGAAGTATATCTCCTTTTATTAACTGATGGTCAAAAGCAGAGAGAGACAAGTTCCTGCGATTATTTCAAGATGTGAATGTTTGCGAGCCTTAAAGGGAATGACTCTCCAATTTAATAATATCAAAAGAAAAATCTTAGATCAGGAAAGGTTTTCATATATATATATATATA
>NW_012114544.1:4148290-4185921 GCF_000951035.1 Colobus angolensis palliatus | reverse complement strand
GGGAGCAGGGGCTCATATCTGTAATCCTAGCACTTTGAGAGGCTGAGGTGGGCAGATCATGAGGTCAGGAGATCGAAACCATCCTGGTTAACGCAATGAAACCCCATCTCTTCTAAAAACACAAAGAATTAGCCGGACGTGGTGGCGGGCGCCTGTAGTCCCAGATACTTGGGAGGCTGAGGCAGGAAAATGGCATGAACCCGGGAGGCAGAGCTTGCAGTGAGCCTAGATTGTGCCACTGCACTCCAGCTTGGGCGACAGAGTGAGACTCCATCTCAAAAAGACAAACAAACAAACAAACAAAATTAGCCTTCTTCACAAGGTGGAAGGAGAGAGAAAGAACAAGGGGTAAGTACCACACTTTAAAACCATCAGATCTCATGAGAACTCATTCACTATCACAGGGCAGCATGGGAGAAACTGTCCACCTGATCCAAACACCTCCCACCACATCCCTCTCTCAGATTACAATTTGAGATGAGATCTGAGTGGAGACACAGAGTCAAGCTATATAACCTACAATATTACATGACCAATAAAGTGGATTCCCCAGTTACTATAAAGAAAAGGGGAGTCCCCTGCATGGGAATAATTTTCTCTAGAAGAATTTTGGCCATAGCTGAAGCAATGGCTGGTCTACAAGAAAAGGTTTCCACTCAATTGAAAAACAGAGAGATTACACAAATATGTATGTATCCAAAAGAGAGAGGTAGCTGGAAAAAATCCATTTGCCAAATCTCAAATGACCCATTAGGTAAATTAAAATGTCCAGAAATGGTGTGTATAGATTTCTTGGACTAAACTTAGGACCAGTAGTAGAAGCCAAATAAGCACTTCTGGCAGACTTCTTAATGTCACCCCACCAATATCATTTCATAAAAGAAATAAATGTGTTAGTTGTCTATGAGTCAAATTATGAACTATAGTTAACAGTAGATAGCTCAATGAATTTGGGAAAATTGGTTTATTTTCATGTCCAAAACATAATTCTTTTTTTTAATCACAAAACTAGCTATCATGATTTTTCCAATTATTTTCCAGTTTCTGGTACTCAATTTTGTGCATCTTTGAACCATCTTAATGTTCTTTTTGTGAGGTCATGACAAAGAGTTGATCAATTGAACCTTTAAGAGTAGCATTACTAGCAGCATTATAAGCAAAGTAGTTTCCTGTAGCCTCCATAGAATCCTCTAACCCCCACTGAGTCCAATCTTAAATGTCCAAGAATTTTGACAATAGCCAAAACAGTTGGTACCCATATGGCATCCAGTAAGTCTTGTACATAGGATCTGTTTTTTTATTTGACCTCCTGTGAAAGTGAGGAAGCACCTTTGCTTCCATAAAATCCTGAAATCATGAGCAACCCAGAAGGCATAACTACTGTCTGTGAATTTATATTAGCAGATTTCCCTTTAGTAAGGAGGCAAGTCTGATTAAGGGCATAAAGTTCAGCCTTGTGGGTAGAAGTAACTATAGTTAAGGGTGCAACCTAAATATCTTTAAACTAAGTAGTAATTGTATATTCTTCACAGTATTTACCAATGTCATCCTTTAAATATGCTCCATCTGTAAGTCATGATAGTTCAGCATTGTCTAACAAAGCCTCTTACAAATCTTTTTGTTGAGTTGAAAGATAGAGGCAAAAAGTAATAGGGATGGGTCCACATCAGAAGGAAGGGGTAAAAAAAGTAGAAGAATTAACTTTGTTCTATTCAAAATGAGTTACGTAAGGAGCAGCTAGCCAAGAAAAAAGTTTATAAGAGGTAAAATTACTAGAAAATAGGTGTTAAGTATCATGTGAATTTAGAAGAATTTAACAGCAAGGAAAATGAAAAATGGTTGAAGGATATTCCATGACCATTTCTTCAGTGAAGTGACTAGTAGAGCAGTAGTTACAATAGTTCTCAAATGAGGAGGTAATTCTTGAGCTACTGAGTCTACTTGTTGGCTGTAATATCCAGTGGGGCAGCGTTGATCTCCATGTTTTTGAGTTAGGACACTCAAGGCATTTTCTTTCTTTTCATAAACAAAAAGAAAAAAAAAGGGGGGGAGTTGATAATTAGAGAGGGCAGAGAGATTTCAAAGTTCCTCTTTAATGTAATAAATGCAATATCTTTACATTATTTCCCTACAATGGAATCATGCTTAGAAGGCTTGAGTAGGACATGCAGGGTTTTAGCAATCAAAAAAATTTGATATTCAGTTACGGTAGGGATCAGCAAGTCCAAGAAAGCCTCAAAGTTGCCATTTAGTTTTGGGTTTATGGAACTAGAGGACACCTTGCATCTGTTCAGGGTTTAAATGTAGCCCTGTCTGAAAAATCAGATAACCCAGATGTTTAACTTGAGTTTTAACTAATAGTAACTTTTCTTTAGAAAATTATAATCTTTTATGGCTAGAAGTTTTCATAAATGCACATTGTCTTCCTCACAGGATACCTGTATGGGAGAGCAAAGAAGTCATCTGCATACTGTAGTAAGGATGAGCCTTAGGGGAAAGTTACATATTCTAAATTAACTTTCAGAATTTGAACAAGATTGGAAAGACTTTCAGTTTAGTATTGAGGCATAACAGTCCAAGTATATTGTTGTCCTTCCCAAATGAAGGCAAATAGATATTGACAGGTTTAATCAAAAGGGATACTAAGGAAAGCACCACAGAAGTAAATTTCAGTGGACAATTTACTATAAGTTGGCACTGAGGTCAACAAATTATGTGGACTTGGGACTATGGTGTAGCATAATATAACAATATTATTTATCATTTATAAATAATATTATAAATTACAAATAAACAAATAAATTGTAAATAACAGAAACCCTGAACAAATCTATACCTGTAAACATTAGATTTTCTCACAGGAAGAATGGAAGTGTTACAGAGACTGGTGGAAGGAATTTTTAAGCCTTGCGTTTTGTATTCTTCAATGATGAGTCCTACCCCTTGTAAGGTAGATTGATTCAAAGGATTTTGTTTAATATTAAGGGCTTTGTTCAATCAATTTGGATTTTGATCGGGGTGCACTATGGTTCTGTGTTGATGATGTGGCCCATACAAAGACAGGTACTTGTTTCAATAAAAAATTCTGGGAGCCAGCAGGAATATCTTTGTTTTTGGGACCATGTAACATATAAGCAGGGCATCAAAAATAGAGTACAGTGGATTGTTCTTATCAATTATTTTTCTTTTTGGTAGAAAGAGATGCCAGCATGATATTTTTTCTGAAAGTCTTGTCCCAATAAATGAGCTGCAGTAGATTCCACCAGTAAGAAGAGATAGGTATCCTGTAATGGCTTAAGGTGAAAAGTAATAGGCTGGGAAAGAAAAGCCATCAATGGTTCATTTAAAACTCCCCCATTTAAATATCTTTATTACTCCAAGGCAGGAGCTGGTTGAGGAGAGTTGAACACCAATAGGGTTGGTTCAGGAGCAGAGGTGAACACCAGTAGGGTTGCTCCTGTATCTATATAAACAGTTAGGACCTCATTGCCAATCCCCAAGGTGATTAAGTGGAAGTATTGGAGAAAGCTCCTGTATGGTCTCAAAGCCCCTCCATAGGGAAGGAGAAGCAGAAGGTTTAAGTGAAGAAGACTGTTTATAAAATTAAAACTTTATAAACTTAAAACTGATTGCTTATGTTAATAACAGTTCTTCTTCCAGTGGCCTTGGCTATTTACAATAATGACAGATGCCAAGAGGTGGCTTATGTGGATTAAAGTTGTGTCATTTAGAGACCAAATGGTTTTCTCTGGGAGCATTCATGTTGCAGTTGGAGGTTTAGGATTTTAGTAGTCTTCTTTTTATTGGCTTTCTTTATGGTGCAAGCCAATTGATTTGCCAAATCAACAAATGCAGCAGGTGGTATGGTCTCCCCCTCCATGTGAGTTTTTTTTTTTTTTTACTCACAGAGAAAGTTCTTGTCTGAGATCCTTGGCAAATGTAGAGTTAAAGGTAAGTCTAGTATAGTCAACATCCATAGGTAGGCCAAAGTTTTCTCTGAATATAACCAACAGTCTCTTATAATAGCTATGAACTGGTTGATTTAGCTCTTGAGTATAAGCTTAAATTTTATTCCAATCTATGACTTTATAAAATGGATTGAGGATGGCCCTCTATAAATTGAGAGTTGTTGAGCCAGTTTCTAACATTGTAGGTCTGATTCCGGGAAATGGACACAGATATTGCTAAATCCAGTTGAGGATGGGTCCAGCTGGCTTTTGCTATTCAGTGTTGGGCCTGGCCTTCTCCCACAGCATGCAAATAAGTTGATAAAGACAAGAGAATTTGGGCTGGTAAGCCTGAACTGTAACGTTAAAGTTATCGATAACACAACGAGAGTCTTCCATAACCTTGGAAAATTCTTTGGCTATAGCACAGAGTTCTGTTTTACTCCAAAAGACATAGGACATCTGGGGGATCTCAGAATCAGTAGAGGTCAGTCCTTATGGGGACAGGGTTTATAGGCTGAGGTTGGGAAGCAGAAAGGGGAGAAGTAGTAGGGGAAGAACTATCAGGGAACAAGGGAAGTTCAGATGGTGAAGAGAGGAGAGACAGTAGGTGGTACCTAAGAAACAAAGAATTTGAGTTCCTAAAGCCTTTCTTTCTCCATTCTTCATGTATTCCAGTTAACTTAGAGACAGTATTTGGGGGCAAGGCAAATTTTGATTTTTGAATATATTATATAGACACCTCTAGATACTAATTAAGGTAGATATTTCATTCAGATTGTTTGGTTTTAGAGCCTAATCTTCTCATGTATTTCTGAGAAAAACAAGTTTAGGGAGATCAAAAAAAAAATCGGGAACGTCATTGTAATTCCAAGTCGTCTTTAGTGTAATCAGCCCACTGAGATAAAAAAGCACGTGCTGATGTGCCACAATGCTTAAGCGTAAAACTAGCTGGAGTCCCTGATGGGGGGTACAGGTGTGTATCTTGGCTTGCCTTTGAACCTCAAAGGCCCATTTTGTGAATAAATTTATCTAGGCAATTTGATTTAACACAAAATACACAGAAACCAAAATAAAAACCAAGAACACAAAATGAATAAAATAATAAAGTATGTATTCACCAGGAAGGGGGACAAAGACTTCTTTAAAAGAAGGGAAGGCCTTCATAAACAGGAGTGGCAAAAACCCTCAGAAAATCTCATCTCAAATAAAACTGAACAACTCAGACAGCAGGACATGGGGTTTGGATCTAAGGTAGAGACTCATCAGGCAAAAAGGGCACACACAGAAGTGGAGCGCAAGGGGTCCATGTATTGGTACCTCACGCCATAGTTCTGGGGGGGGCCATAGAATCTCTCCAGGTGAGTTCAATTCAGACTCCACTTATGACAGGTGAGTTCAATTCAGACTCCAGTTATGACACTGAATATGTCAAAATCAAATAAACTATTGAGACAAAACTCTAAGCAAATGAATTCATTTGAAAATATATACAAAAACAAAATTGCAATTTGAGGGATAGGCACAAACTGGGATGCCCAAAGAATAAAGAATTTGGTTGTTGGGGTTTTACTGGGAAAAACATGTTGCAAAGAGTCATTTTGAAAGAAAGTTCATTGGCTTCAGTAAAGGTTTTCAGGAACTGGTAACATCTGATTGGTGGGTGACGGTGGTAGGTAAAACTTGTCTCAGGGTCAGAACATGTCATTTTGGCAGCTACTAGGTAAAACCGGACTTACTGTTATAGCAGGTGGTTTCAGCAGCTGGATTTATGAAACAGTTCCTGGAGCAGGTGCTTTGTACCTGAGTGATTTTTTCCCTGGTCCCTCAACTCAAATCTAATTGCATTTGACAATAATAACTCCAATTCCTATAATCTATTTTCACAACACATAATGAATTTAAATTCTTATGATAATTCTACCTGATCAAATGTGTGTGTTGTTTTGTTTCATTTCTAAGTACACCTTACCTATCCGTTAATGTATTCTGGGAGAGTGCTTCAGGAATTTTCTTGGGAAACATATATGTCAGCTGACTTAGTGCCTTATAGAGCTGTTTTCTTTTCTTTTTTTTTAAATCAAGATTCTTGACCTTATGTCTTATTTTATTGTCACCACACCTCTTTAATTCATAGTTTTGCATATGGAATCAAAATTTGTCTTCATATTGCACAATCACTGATTCTAGTTCACTTTCCAGACCAAATCAAAATAGCTAGGATCCTCTTTTATGGAATTACAATGGAATCCTGAAAATGGAAAGGACTGTTAGCCCAACAGCTCTGGTATTAAAATCTAGATCTGCCATTTATTAATATGTGTAATGTCATCTGCGTAACATTTTTCTCAAATTTTTCTTTCTCATTCAGAGGGTCATTCTGAGCATTATGAGAGGTAAAGTAGGTAAAAATACTAAGCATTTTTATCTCAGAGAAAAACAGATCTATAAAACTCCGTGATTTATATAATTTAGGTTTAGATCCTCACTTATTTAGTCACCCCACTTTCAAACACTTATCAATGACCCCTAAAACGTTGAACCCCGATTTGGGAAGCCGAGGTGGGTGGATCACTTGAGTTCAGGAGCTCAAGATCAGCGTGGGCAACATGGTGAAACACCATTTCTACTAAGAAATAAAAATAAAAATGCAAAATACAAAAAATAGCCAGGCACGGCAGTGTACATCTGTGGTCCCAGCTACTCGGAGGCTAAGGTGGGAGGACCACTTGAGCCCGGGAGGTGGAGGTTGCAGTGAGCAGAGATCAGGCCACTGAATTCTAGCCTAGGCAACAGAGCAAGACCCTATCTTAAAAAACAAAAAATGTTGAACCCAAAAATGCAGAGCATATTTCAATTATTTTCTGTAATCCGTATAGATATTTATAAGTTATATCATATTTAAAGTCAATTAAGAGAAAATATGTATGAAGTAGATATTTTAACCCTGAAAAGAAACCTCTTATAATTGAATTAACTTATAATTGAATTAAATAACTAAGCCCACAATAGAGCAACCTGTAGTACTATCAGATTTTAGCTTTCCTACTTGTGTTAGCAGTAAGATTTCTAATTACAGTTATAGAACTTAGTATTTATGTTTTAGGAACGGCAAACGTGTTTTAATAAATGTGGAAATATTGTCCTGAGTGTATAGTGAAAGTTAGAGACAGATTGTGGGAAAGAGAGGAGGCAATGCTAAAGGGAAGGAGAAATGCAAGTGAAGAATTGAACACTCGTCTGCATCAGTCACATCAGTGCCAGGGCAATAATAAGGAGAAATTGAAACAAACTACCTTATACTTCCCGTAGCTCCCTGAAGGAGTCTGTACTCGGCACACATTTGTTTGTACTGCAGGGCTTGAGTAAAATTTATATGAGTCTGTTTAATGTTTTGGGGCGTTAGTGACTTATAGGAAAGTGAAAGTATTTCATTATTCATGTAAGTCTATTTTACAAGAGGAAATACCTAAGTGGAATAATTTGTTAGTTCAAGGATATCAAGGCATAAAAATAAAATGTGAAGAATTCAGAAAATAGACTAGAAATTAGATGTAAACATATCTGGAAACATCTGGGTGACTGACTCATAAACTGACCTAAATCACTTTCTGAGGTAGAAAATTTATGACGAGTTAACATTATCATGACATGTCAGTGGATGGATTAGTAAATAATAATGATGATAACATGCATCATTTGTTCAGGACTTCTTTAGGTAAGATGGAGTTATTATTTAAATTTTAAAGCCAGACATGACTTTAAAATGGAAGAATCCATGTCCCAGGATCGGTATGAACAAGCCATTTCAATGAAACAAAACTGGTTGATCTATGGTTAAACGAATTCCTCAAATCCCAAAAATAACCTACACGTGGACCTAACTTCATAAGTGAAACTGGCACAAAAATGGAAGCAGATAAGCAATTAACTTCTTGTGGTTTTAGTGTGCATCAATGCGGGCATACTTCTGAAAAACAGGCTGCCAGCCTCAGTGTAGGGTGGCTATTTTGGCATGGACAGACCCATTAACTAAATAATTAAAAGAGCACTTGGCCCTGATATCCTGAACAGATTCCAGCTGGGTTATTATATACACTTATTGCCATTTTAATCTGCCCTGAAATTTCAACTGGGCTCAAAGTTTTCCTTAATCCTCTATCCTAAAATAGTATTTGTTGAATATAAGGTGTTTTTCTTCTACTACTGTTTGTGTCCAATTGTTTGGCATTATTCCCACAAACTACAAGTGAAGTTCAGTTTGTAGTTTTCAATGAGAACATTAAAACAGAACCTAATCTCAGGAAAAATATAGTGACAAAATGTGTTCAATTTCAATTAGTCCCAATGGGATTGTAGGAAACTAAAAAAATTAATAGTATAAAGTAGAGTTGACAAGCTAGGTTAACATGGAAATGGATTCCCACATGAGGACTTGAACATATACTAGATGTCTGTATTACATAATCTATATATAGCTGGACAGAAGAGGCACTAATGCAGAGTTACTGTCACAGGCTATTTCACAACATTTGATATTTTTTTAAACAATTTTTATTATGGGATGGCCTGTACTCTACAATTTTAGATTTTCTTTTACAGTTACCAGAGTAAAATCATAAAATAATATGGATAGATACATACATATATATTGCAATATATATGTGGTATTGATTTCTCAGTTCTCCTTTATAAAGTGGGAACCTAGAAATTAGGCTTTCACTTTACAATGAAAATATCCAAAGTTGTTACATTTGTCCTTTCACCTGTATGAACATATCCCACCTTCTCAATAACCCCTCAACAAATAATGTACTTTAAAATAAGAATCCATTGTAAATAGACATTTTGATTTTTCAATGTTGATACTTAATCTTGGAGAAAATTTAGATAATTTTCAGAAATATTGCTTAAGATGGCCATGTCTATAGATATAGATATACACACACATATATATTAAATGCACTTAAAAATAATTAAATTTTAATTTTAATATTGATTATATTCTATAACATCATATAGTGCCAGATTAGGAAGTAATGCATCAAATTTGCATAGATGATATGCTTTCAAAATTTGATATAAAGTTAGAAGAAGTATTAGAGTAAACACATTGGTTCATGACAATAATGTACATTTACAATAACGTTTCAGAATGTTTGCCACTAGTTTTACTATATCATATGAAAACTACATTAAGTGTAAAAAACATGTTTGAAATAACTTGTTTAAAATATAAGCTAACTAAAATATATTAAATTAACTTGTAGGATGGGGATATGGGAATGAGGAAAGGCTCAAAGAGCATATAAAGTATACCTTGACTAAATACCACACACATGCGCGACTTTATGATGAATGCTAAGGGTGAATGCAAAAGGAAGTTGTATATTTAATCATGGCTACTTACTGTCTCAAGAATACATAGGAGTCTGGCTAGCCATTGTTAATTTTATCTGAAATATGAACTTTTGATTTCAGCAAGATCCTAGAAAGTTTTGATTACCCTTGACATTTGTCCAGTGACTATATTGTGGGTTGGGTTGACATGGAAACGCAGTGTGCATTGTAGGTACCCAATATACATGGGATAATTTAGCATAACTATTAAATCATTTCCAAGTATGCATTACTGAAATGACCTGGGAATTAATGTTGCAGGGGACTCAAATGGAAATTTTAAAATACTCTTCTTTTAGGTCCTAGTGATCTGATGACACTGTCTGAAAGACACAAGGGATTAGAAATCTGAATTGGGAATTGGGAACCTGATCCATTTTCTTTAAATGACCTATGGATATAAAGCTAGGGCAGAAATCAGCCTGCAGGATATATTTGGGGGCATGAAATATCCCTCAAACATTCCAGAAGTAGCAAACTTCTGATAAATTTAATTCTCAAATTTTCATAATGCCTAATTCATGTTATGGTTATGATTAAGGTAACTTTGATTTTTTAACATAATAATAAGCTTTATTTTCCCATGGCTAAACATATAAGATAGATATTTCCCACTATCAATAAATATAACATACTTCTGGTTATCAATTACTGACCAGAGCATTTCATATTTATTTGATATAATTAAAGAAAATTATTTCATAGCAAAGATTTGGTGATCTTTAAAATCACCTTTCATTGGCTTCATCTGGCAAGAACTACGAGTATGTGGTCACAAAGGAAAGTTTATTTACAGAAAGCTTGCCTCTGGAGTTACCTGCACATATATAGCCTTGAAAAAACATTTGTGAAAGGCAGGACTCATTTGGTTCCTAATAAAAGTTACCCTTGGGAAGGTCACTCAGTCTACATGATCTTTCACTGCCACTGTCGACTTCAAAGGGAAGAAAACAAGAACATCAAAGTCTTACTATTTTATATATAACTTCGTCAGTTACCAATTTAAGACCTTTTTAAAAATGCAGAGTCAGCAATATAGTTGCAAAAGGTAAAAGGAACTTAAAGTCATCCCCCACTGTGCATGCGACCTCTGTGCTGACTGTGGACTGTGAGCTGTTCGAAGAGAAACACTGGAAACAAAGAGCAGAGAAAAGACAGAAAGGCATACACACCTCATAGATAGCTTTCATCTGCTCTTCTCAATTGTAGTCATTGAAGCAAGTGGGAGGTGCAATGTGTCCTGAATAGTCTGGTTTGTATTTGACAACATGGGGAGAAATATACAAAGCTCATACATGTCCACTAACCGTCAAACAGAGCACTTAATGAAACCTGGTTCAAATTTGATTTCATACGTGGTCAAAATTTGAGTAACTATTTTTGTATTTTATTTTTTGTATAAAGAAAAGAATGTAGGTAGGACCATCTTTACAAAGATAATAAATGGACTGCTGTGAAAAAAAACCCAGTGTCATAATTTCATCTCTCATTCATAGAAAAATCTTTTTCATTAATATAGCTTCTTTTGGCGGGGGGCGGTGGTTCTCGCCTGTAATCCTAGCACTTTGGGAGGCCAAAGCAGGTGGATCACCTGAGGTTGGGAGTTAGAGACCAGCCTGACCAACACGGAGAAACCCTGTCTCTACTGAAAATACAAAATTAGCCTGGCATAGTAGCACATGCCTGTAATCCCAGCTACTCAGGAGGCTGAGGCAGGAGAATCACTTGAACCCGGGAGACAGAAGTTCTAGTGAGCCAAGATCATGGCATTGTAATCCAGCCTGGGCAACAAGAGCGAAACTCTGTCTCAAAAAAAGCTTCTTTTCAGGTAATTCAGCTTCAGGGAAAGATGCAAGAATTAGTGAAGAAGAAAATAAATACCTCTCTAGTCACTCAAAGGCACTAAGTCCAACCAGGTAATCAGTGTAGTGACAGATGTCACCCAGAGCGGGTGCAAGCCCAGAACCCACATTTGCTAGTTTACACTTGAAGATGATTTCTCTAAACACAGGATATGTTTTGTTAATTGATAATCTGATTTTTTTGCATTGCCAACTGACGAAGAAATAACTTAAAATTAACAGGAAAAAGGCACTGAAAAAACTAAGTTTAGGTAAATAATATAGCCTATTTAATCTTAATAGAAGAAAAATCCATTTACATTTTCATGGCAAATTATGAACCAATTGCAGCATCTCCTGTTAAGGAATTCTATTAAAATAATTAGTAATGTTGAAGAAAACTAGTTACTCTACTTTCAAATTTGTTTTTCCTACTTTCCAATAACTGACATTCTGTCAACCCATCACGTTTCAGTCTCCAGCAGCTTTGAATGAAAAAGTCCAGACAGAGTTAGTCATTTTTAGTTTCTCAATTCAGTTCAATAAAAATGTATTAAATATCTGCTGTGTCACAGATACCGTGTCAGAAAATATTGTAACATAATGAAAAACAAATGATTCTAGCTCCCAACGATACTAGCTAATCCTAGGGAAAGGCAAGGATAGAGAAAAAGACTCAAAAAACATGAATTTAATACAAAACTTGGGTTCCCTAGGAACTGGGCCATGCCTACTTCCTTATAGTGAATCCACAGAGCCAGACTTAGCTTCTGGCACACAATAAATGTTCAACAAGCATTTATAGGATGAATGCAAAAAAAATTGTGGTTATTAGAGACTGAGAAAGGTGGGAGAGAAGGGAGGATAAGGAGAGGTTAGTTAATAGATAGAAAATTATATAGAAGAAATAGAAGTTCTAGTGATCTATAGCATTGTAGGGTGACCATAGTTAATAATTTATTATGTATCTTTAAATAGTTAAAAGAGAGAATTTTGAATGTTGCAAAACAAAGATATAAAGCCTTGAGGTGATGCATGTGCTAATTACTCTGATTTGATCATTACGCATAATATACATTTATCTAAATATCATTCTGTACCTCATAAATATGTACAAGTATTACAAGTGTGAAAAAGCAGTGCGATGTTTTGGCCATAGTAATGAGTATGATGTGCTATAGCCGAATAGAAAAGAGACACTCAGTGTGGCCTGAGGAGACCCTGGGAGGTACTCACTTGTTCTTCTCTCTTCACACACACACACACACACACACACACACACACACCCTCACCTCTCACAAACTTTACAGTGGCTTTAATGGAGTGTCTAACTTCACTTTGCAAAAATTCCTGCATAACTGTTAAATTTGTTGTTTTAAGTGCTGATTTTTTTCGGTACGTCTTGAGTCTGAATATTTAGCAGTTTCAGTAGTCCACTATTTAGAGTGAGTAACATGGCTGTGTTGTGAGTGCCTGTGCTGGTCCTGGGTGGTTTTGCCCACAAATCAATCCTCACGGGCTCCTAGTCTGCTCTGCTCTGTAGCATGGAGTGGATGATGTTGAGTCTTAATGTCCCACGTTCTGCGATCAGTGGGCTTCAGCGGGATTCAATCTATGAGAGGCACTGGTGAGAGACTACTGGGTGGTGGAAGAAGGGAGAAATTAGGGCATATCTCTTTCTCCCACAGTGCCTGTGTTCTTCTATCCTGCCTCTCTCTGGGCAACTAGGGCTCCTGAGTTACAGTCGCTTTGCATCTCTAATAGGCTGATTCCTGGGTTACTTCAATGTCTCTTTTTCTGTTTGGTTTCTCAACTATTCTATCACCATGTAAACAATCTCTTGCGTAAAATTCATTGAGTTTTAAATACCCAGGGTAGTTTCTTTTTCTGGGTTAGATGCTGACTGACATGCTTCCCAGATACTGTATCATGCTAATGAGTTGAACTGAAGGGAGTTGTGTAAAGCTATCTTCAACTACAATAAATCATCCCAAACAGTTGTACTCTCAGGATAATAATAATAATACAAATTGTGCTCATTGTTTAACATGTATTATTTTAGTCAATTCTTACAAGAACTCTAGACTGTCAGTGGGACTATTTTCCTAGTTTCACAGACAAAGCAACTGAAGCTTAAGAGTTAATGTGACTCATTCAAGGCTACTTTATTAATAGCTAGCAGAACTAGGACTTAT
Organism: Colobus angolensis palliatus; assembly: GCF_000951035.1. NCBI lineage: Eukaryota > Metazoa > Chordata > Mammalia > Primates > Cercopithecidae > Colobus > Colobus angolensis. The sequence goes on along the minus strand of NW_012114544.1, from coordinate 4,172,538 downwards.
ACACAGACTTTTAACTACACTAACACTGCTTGTCCTAGGTACTATTTGTACATTGCCTCATAGCCAGACATCATTTCATACTAGTGCCAGCTTCCTTCCCTTTTAGCTACAGTCTACATTTGTCACTTGCTACTTTAAATATTATGCATTCTGGGAAATCGTACAATTAAACTTGATAGAACTGAATCTACAATGTGGGGCTATGCAATCCATCTGAGGGCATAGAATGCCTATGAACACACTATTAAGGCTTTGATGTATGAACAACATGGGAACTGTTTTAGTTTATAAAAGCTTTTCATTGCTGTCTGATTCTCTGCAGTGTTCTAAAGTGTAAAGTTTGTTTGATACCTGAGTTATTTGTGTCCAAATTATTTCTATACATGTAGGAACCCTGCTAAATTGTGATATCCTTGAAGACAAAAATTGTACCTTATCAATCTCTGCATTCACAGTGCATAGTTCAAGATCCAGGTAATCAGAGGCACTCAATAAATGTGATTTATAACGGTAATCGAATGAGTATATGTGTAAGTAGATGTGTGTAAAGTGATATATGTATGAAACATTCTAAAATAGGAAGTGTTTAAGTGCCTCTAAAATACACACCCTCAGATTATCCAGAATAAACCAGCAGTAGCTGCACAAATTATTTCATATTGACGTTTGCAGGGAGAAAGTGATTTATTAATCCATTCCTTGAATAGAATAAATAAACTCAGAGGTGGTAATATAATGATCATATTTTAATTGAGGCTTACTATTCCATTGGTTAATAGTCAATTTCGATTTCTGGTCTTGCATGGGATGCTAAATACACAGGTTCCTCTAGAATCTGCTAAAAGCTCCCCGAAAATGGCAGTGAAGAGGTTAAAAAAACTAGTACAAATCCACAAGGGAAAAAACAATAAGACATAACAAACAAGAACTGTTAACTACATTTTGTAAGTTAAAAAGTTAATAGACAACTAGACTAGTTACGTGAGCAAAATTGAAAGCCACGAAGAGACACAATCAAAGTAGGCTGATTCACTGTGCAGAATAGAAGGAAGTTTCAGGGTTTGGAAAAGTGAGATACCTCACAAGGCAGGAAGTGTGTCTGGAACTGATGATAGGAAAGATTGTTGGAAAGTCTGTATGGCAAGCAGTTACATCCTCACATGTCTCCCCTCGAGACAGACAAATAAGCAGTTACTCACTTTCTACTTTGGTAAAAGACTGGAGTTTACTCCCTGGAAATAGTGAATCACACAATTTCTGATCTTAAAGATGCTCATTATTACTATTATTATTTTTGAGACAGAGTCTCTCTCTGTCAATCAGGCTGGAGTGCAGTGGTGCGATCTCGGCTCACTGCAACCTCCGCCACCCTGTTCAAGCTATTCTCCTGCCTCAGCCTCCTGAGTAGCTGGGACTACAGTCACTTGCCACCACGCCTGGCTAATTTTTGTATTTTTAGTAGAAACAGAGTTTTGCCATGTTGTCCACGCTGGTCTCGAACTCCTGATCTCAGGCAATCCACCTGCCTCGGCCTCCCAAAATGTTGGGATTACAGACTTGAGCCACCGCGCCTGGCCGATGCTCAGTACTATTGAAGGTAGTGGTAAATGTTTTCATACAGAAAATATTAAAAAGTAGTGCTAAATTGTGATCCTTCACACCATATGGCCCTCCTCAGAACCTCTCCCAAGCTAACAGACAAGCCCACACAGATAGTAGGAGTTTGGATTCATTCCCTCTTACAACTTGATCTGCCCAAGAGAAAACCCCATGAGAAACTGACAGGTAACGTTTTCCTAATAAAAAAGCCAGATTCCTCTCTGCTTACCTTTTCAGGGAAACCAATCAGTCAACAAACACTACCTATTGACATAGATCTTTCAAAAATCAATTTGTTTTTTTTTTTTTTTTTTTTTTTGAGACGAAGTCTTGCTCTGTTGCCCGGGCTGGAGTGCAGTGGCCTGATCTCAGCTCACTGCAAGCTCCGCCTCCCGGGTTTACGCCATTCTCCTGCCTCAGCCTCCCAAGTAGTTGGGACTACAGGCGCCCGCCACCTCGCCCGGCTAGTTTTTTTTTGTATTTTTTAGTAGAGACGGGGTTTCACCGTGTTAGCCAGGATGGTCTCGATCTCCTGACCTCGTGATCCGCCCGTCTCGGCCTCCCAAAGTGCTGGGATTACAGGCTTGAGTCACCGCGCCCGGCCAATTTAGTGTTTTAATAGTAAATATAAATAAACTGTAAAAAATGCCCTGAGGAAAGCCACTTACATAAATCATTAAGACCAACACACACACACACACACAATCCAAACTTAAAAGTTATGCAAAGAACAAAATAAAAAAAAAAAACTTTAAGAGTTCTAGATTTAACAACTTAGATGTTGAGACACTAAAACAAAATCAGGATGCTATAAAAGGAACATTCAGAAAGCAAATAAAATACTCTTGAAATAAAACTATGATAGTAGAAATTTATTTTAGAAGGCTCTCTATGGAGGAATTGAATAAAAAGTCTTCTCCAAAAGCCCCTCAAAAAATGACATTTTTTTGATTTATTAAATGACAAGTGTAATACAAAGCTTGGGTTCCCTAGGAACTGGGCCATGCCTAACTTGTAGTGAATCCACAGGGCCAGACTTAGCTTCTAGCACACAATAAATGCTCAAAAAGCATTTACAAATACAAAAAAAAATGTGGTTATTAGAGACTGATAAGTGTAGGAGAGAGAGGAGGACAGGGAGAGGTTAGTTAATAGATAGAGAATTATATAAAAGAAATAGAAGTGCTGGTGATCTATAGCACTGTAGGGTGACCATAGTTAATAATTTATTATATATCTTTAAATAGTTAAAAGAGAGAATTTTGAATGTTGCAAAACAAAGATACAAAGCCTTGAGGTGATGCATGTGCTAATTACTCTGATTTGATCATTATGCATGATATACATTTATCTAAATATCATTCTGTACCTCATAAATATGTACAAGTATTACAAGTGTGAAAAAACAGTGCGATGTTTTGGCCATAGTAATGAGTATGATGTTCTATAGCCAAATAGAAAAGAGACTCTTATGTGGCCTGAGGAGACTCTGGGAGGTACTCACTTGTTCTTCTCTCTGTCTCTCCAAACACACACATACACACACACACACACACACACACACACCCCCTCACCTCTCACCAACTTTACAGTGACTTTAATGGAGTGTTTAACTTTACTTTGCAAAAATTCCTACATAACTGTTAAAGTTGTTGTTTTAAGCGCTGATTTTTTTAAAATTATATATTTTTATATATAAGGAAAAACACCTAACATTAGATGATCAATTCCAGAAATTAATATCCTGAATAGGAATTCCAAAAAAAGAAAATAAAGAATCTGAAAAAGCCCAGGCACAGTGGCTCACACCTGTAATCCCAGCACTTTGGGAGGTCGAAGCTGGCAAATCACTTGAAGCCAGGAGTTTGAGACCAGGCTTGCCAACATGATGAAACTCTGTCTCTACTAAAAATAGAAAAATTAGTTGGATGTGGTGGCATGCGTCTGTAATACCAATTACTCAGGAGGCTGAGGCAGGAGAATTGCTTGAATCCGGGAGGTGGAGGTTTCAGTGAGCTGAGATCATGCTACCACATTCCAGCTTGGACAACAGAGTGAGACTCCCTCTCAAAAACAAAACAAAACAAAACAAGAATATGAAAAAGACACAGTAATAAAGGAAGTAATACAAGTAAGTATTTCAGAACTTAAGAACACAAGACTCTAAGTTTTTTTATTCCAATTAAATCCTAATAAAATGAATTAATAAAAAAGACCTGAAGGCTCATAATCGTTAAATTTCAAAATACTGGGATGTAGAGAAAATTTTAAAAGCAAGTCATTTATAATTGATCAAGACTCAGAACATTATCAAAATTCTTAAAACATCATTAAAATCTAAAGCAGTATCTTCTGAGTGAAAAATGTATGTTTGTTTGGGTAGAGGGAGAGAATAGAATTCTTTATCATGCCAAATTAGCAATCATTATACATTTTAATGATTTTCTATATATTTTTTTACTCCCAAGTACCACTCTTAAGCAGTTACTGTAGAATAGTATGTAGTAAAGAATTAAGCCTTTCCCCAAGAGATTTTCTGGTTTTTGCCCTAAGCTTTTGGAAAGTAATGTCTGAAATCTTGGGATTTTATGCCTGATAGAAATGTCTCTGTCTGTCTATGGGCCTTGGAACATGCAGCACAGTCTAACAGTGGGATTTAGTGTGGCTAGCCATCCAGTGAAAACAAGATAATTTATGTTGAGGGTTTTGGGCTGTAAGATAGATAGCAATCAATCTAGAGACTGAAATTAACTACATGTACAATTAATTCATCAATCATACCTATGTAATGAAACCAAAAAAGAAGCTCAACAACAAGGCTCAGGTGAGCGTCTCTTGTTGGCAATCCTCCGCACATGTTGTCATACATCAGTGCATGGAAAGTAATGCATCCTGACTCCACAAGGATTAGACAAGAAAGTTCTGCACTTGGTATGTCCCCAAACTCTGCCCTATGTGCTTTTTGCTTTGGCTGATATTGATTCGTATTCCTTCCCTGTACTAAACCATAGTCATGAGTAAAATGGCTTTCAATAAGTTTTGCAAGTCCTTCTAGCAAATTGTTTTTTTTTTTTTTTTTTTTTGAGGCGGAGTCTTGCTCTGTCACCCGGGCTGGAGTGCGGTGGCCGGATCTCAGCTCACTGCAAGCTCCGCCTCCCGGGGTTACGCCATTCTCCTGCCTCAGCCTCCCGAGTAGCTGGGACTACAGGCGCCCGCCACCTCGCCCGGCTAGTTTTTTGTATTTTTAGTAGAGACAGGGTTTCACCGTGTTAGCCAGGATGGTCTCGATCTCCTGACCTCGTGATCCGCCCGTCTCGGCCTCCCAAAGTGCTGGGATTACAGGCTTGAGCCACCGCGCCCGGCCTAGCAAATTGTTAAAACTGCTTTGGAAACTTTCCAAACTTATAATTGATGTTAAAAGTGAGAGTGGTCTTGTGTGGACTGTACTGTCTCCAAACTTTGTAGTTGGTTCTCCAAATACTGCAAATGTGCTCCACCAAATGAGAAAATAAGCTGGGAAATATGTTTTGGAATCCTCGAAATGAGGCACATAATAAGGGTGAGAGGTGAGTAGAATTCTCAAGATGAAGAAGGAGCATCCAAAGATGCCAACTGTGCAGTGGGTCTTAGTAAGCAGTCAGATTGGAACTGGAGGGCAGAGCTTTCAAGATAAATTTATTAAGGAAAATAAGGAGGAAAGAAAGAGAACTTGGAGGTTTCTACATGGGGGGCACTTTTACAAGGCCCCAATATATTAGGGTTATATCAGAGGGTGGGCAACTATTACTCGATATTTTCATTTCTCAAGCTGGAAATACAGATTTTTACATGAGAACTTTGATTTTTATATGAAAATGCCCAATTTCTAAATGTTGACAACAAATTCAAATTCAAACATTTTGCTGTATAAACATAACAAATCTGTGGGAACAAATTCATTCCACTAGCACACCACCAGTTTGCAGTTTGCAGTTTTGCTCTGCAGCATTTATTTTCTTTGCTCTGACAGTGTTCTAAGCGAAAGCAAGACTCTTATGATGCTCTGTTCTTACTGGTAACATCCTATCCAGCCCTATTCCTTAAAATCATTGGATTTTTAGTTTAGTTTTGTTTTTTTTTTTTTCCCCACAAATGGTTTGGAATTCTGAATTTGTTTGGTTCACTCAGTGCTGAATGCCCATTTACTAGCTTAATCTACAGACATGGGAGATTTGGTACTTCCTAGTGGATTTTCCAAGGGGAAGTCAGCTACAATGTTTGAATTAAGAGTCTTAATATATATTGGTAAATATGAGCTTGGGTTACTGTCACCACCGGGAAAAGACCACAGTCTCCCTAATATTGCTACTCTCCAATGTTGAGGATATTTTCCCAGGAAGCAACACTCTTAAAGATCTCCAGCAAAATGGTTCCCCAGCTTAAAAGTACAGCCAGAGTCCTTGATAAATCAGCACTTCCTTTAAATAATATCTGGAATGCAACTATTCTCACTATTTCTACCACTTCCCAGCCACATAGAATGCAGCACAGATTAATGCAATAGAACTCCAAACTGGTAACTGGCTTCTACTCTCATTCTTGACCTTTTCTCTCCATAGCCCAAAGTGTGTTCCTTTAAAAGGTCAAATGATATCAGGCATCTTCCCAAAGTCATCCAGTGGCTCTATCTCACCCAGAGCAGAAGCCCATGTAATCTTGTCTATAACCCCGGCCCCTCTTCCCAACCTTCCCTGATCTTTCCTCATTCACTTTGCCTTTAGTCAAATTGGCCTCTGTGGTAAACTGGAAAATGGCTACCCAAAATATATCCACCTCCAATCTCTGGAACGCATGAGTTTTAAAGGTCATAAGAGGATCTGCTTATCCTGGATTATCTGAGTAAAAACTGCAATCCTGTGTATCCTCATAAAAGAAAGGCAGAGGGAGTTTTGAGAGAGACACACAGAGAAAAAGGTGATGTGAAGACAGGCAGAGATCAGAGTGATGTAGCTCCTAACCAAGGAACACCTACAGACAACATAATCTAGAAGAGGCAAGGAATGGAATCTTTCCTGTGGCCTACAGAGCAGCAGTCCCCAACATTGTTGCCACCAGGTTTTGTAGAAGACAGTTTTTCCCTGGGGTTGGGGGAGATGGTTTCAGGATGAAATTATTCCACCTCAGAACCTCAGATCAGCAGCTATTAGTTACATACTCATAAGGAGCGCACAACCTAGATCCCTCGTATGTGGAGTTCACAATACGGTCTGCGCTTCCATGGGAATCTGCTGCTGCCACTGATCCCACAGGTGAGCTCAGGCGATAATGCTGGTCTGCCCACCACTCACCTCCTGCTGTGAAGCTGAGTTTCTCACAGGCCAGGGACTGGTACTAGTCGTGGTGTGGGGGAAGGGGAACCCCTTGCTCTAGAGGGAGTTTGACCTAACACCTTGATTTCAGAATTGGAGCCTCCAGAAATGTAAGGAATGCATTTATGTTGTTTTAAGTCACCCCATTTGTGGCCATCTGTAACAGCAGTCACACAGCCTCTACTGCTTTAGACGTATTGGCCTTTGAGCTTTTTTTTTCAAGTAATTGTAAATTATTTATATATTTAATATATTTGTTGTTTTAAATTGACAAATGATAATTGTATGTGTTTATGGTGTGCCATGTGATGTTTTGATGCATGTATACATTGTGAATGATCAAATTAGGCTAATTTGCATATCCATCACCTCAAATACATACCATTTCTTTGTGGTGAGAACATTGAAAATTCTTTCTTTTATCTATCTTAAAATATGTAATACATTATTATTAACTACGTCACTTTGCTGTGCAATAGAACACCAGATTTATTCCACCTCTGTAATTGTAACTTTGTACCCATTGACCCAAGTCTCCCTCTTTCCCCATTCAACTGCCCTCACAGCCTCTGGTAACCACCATTCTACTCAGCTTCAATGTGTTGGACTTTTAGGTTCCACGTTGTTTCTTTGTGCCTAACTTACTTCACTTTGCATATTGTCCTCTAGGTTCATCCACTTTCTTTGAAGAACTTTAGGCACACTCCAGGCTCAGGAAAACTGCATCTCCAGTTCTTTCTTACTGAAATAGCCTTCTCCCTGATAATCAAATGGCTTCTCTAGACCTTTCCTCAAGTACCAGCTACTTGGGGAGATCTACCCTAATCACCTCACTTAAATCTTTAGTGTCCCAGCTCTCTCCTCCTCTGCTGCTTTATTTCTCCCCGCAGCATGCATCTAATACACTTTGTTTTTCTTATGAATGTGTTTATTATCTGCCTCTTTCAAAGATAATGTAAGCTCAGTGAGGGTAAGAACTGTGGTCTGTTTTGTTTATCCCTGGATCCCCAATGACTATGGCGTGAAAAACATCATTGGAAATATAATTAAGGAATTCATGCATGCAGAGTGAATGAAAGAACCAGGCAGACAGTTGAAATCCTGACTAATAAGGTAATTTTTTGTTGCTGTTTCTGAATTGGATCAGTGTGTTAAGACTTACATTTCATGTTGCTCCCTCACTAAGCTTTCTTTCTTTTAACAAGTTTTATTCCTTAATAGAGTCTATTTCCTGTTAGTGATCTTATTCAAATAAAATTTTAATGCTTATGAGCTGTCACTTTTTATTATTCCAAAGCTTGTTTTGCAATTTCTACAATACTTTATACATTTTATTTTTAATCTAGTTTCTAATGATCAGTGCATCTTTTTACTTTAAGACTTTTACCTCCAACTTTCTGCCATTGATTATTAATTTTATTTTATCTCTTTATTTACATTTTATCCACATTAATAGTGATACAGTGGTTAAAGGTATAGACTCCAGAACCATTGTATCTATGTTTAAATCCCACTTTCTATATTCACTAGAGTTGAAACTCTGAAGAAGTTATCTAATTTTCCTGGTTTGTAAAATGGTAACAGTAATCACCTCCCAATTATAGAGTTCTCATAAATATTAAAGATTGAATAGATTTTAAGATTATCTAACAGTGTCTGGCTTACAATAACCCTCAAAAAAAAGATTTTTAAGTTCTAAAGTAATTTTATTACATGATTTTTATACTTGCTTTTTTTTATTTATCTTATTTTGATAAACAGCCTATGTATAAATTAAATATCAGAATCACCAAATTTTTAAAGGAACAATTTGTTTGAGGGCCCTTTAAATATAAACTATTTATCTAGATCACATCTCCCATATCCACTTTCATTCCTGCAATATGGTCTAAAACCTCAAATTTGTGTACTAGTACCAACCAGTGCATGAATTAGGAGATATCACTAACATTAGGCTTTCAAAACAGGAGCATCTGTATTGTGTGTCCCATAATAAAGGAGGGAGGGGGCAAAGCATTTTAAAATCATGAAGTAAACTGCCCTAAAGGCTACAATTGGTGCCAACTTAACAAGCCCACTATGGTTTATGAAATATTTGTGCTCTGTCTGACAGCCACAGTAAAAACCTCTGGTAAGTTTTCAATTGGATAAAAGAAAAACCAGAATATATTGGAATGAGGCCACATTTATCTAAATCAACAGAGACATTTTTTACTGCAGTGACCTTCACTGCATTCTAAGGACTACAGCAGCATTAAAAAAAGAATTCTTTTTTCTTTTCCTTAAATATATAAAAATCCTGAAAAGATCTCTCTTTATTTAGGTTTTTTTCCCGTGATCACATATCCAAGACCTTCATCTAAGGATTTCATACGCTTAAAGTTATTATACATTTCTCTCCACCTCCATAAGCTACTGTTACATTTTACATAAATGCTAAAATTCTCCTAGAAATGTCATCTTCCTTTCCTTAATGATCATCACTCAAAACAACAGCTTTCAAAAAACCCATTGTGCTGACATCTAAGGAGAGAAATATTCTTAAGATGACTGGAATCAATCAACATAATGAAAAACCTAATGTTTAACATCTGTATAAATACTTAGATATGGGATAAAGAGTCTGAGTAAACTAATCTCTTTCCTTTTTGAAGGAAACATTGGACTGAATTTGTAATGTCTTTATTTACCATCGATCCCAATACAGTGGACAAGATACTCCAGACATTTTACATGCATCTAATTTGCTGTTCAAGACATTTTGCAAATCTTCATAATTTCAAAATCGATCATAATGTTTTCCAAGTTGCCAAATTTTATAATATACTAGTTTAAACCATGGTTATTAAGTTAAAATAAATAATTTTTTTTTTTTTAGATGGAGTTTCACTCTTGTTACCCAGGCTGGAGTGCAGTGGCGCGATCTTGGCTCACTGCAACCTCCACCTCCCAGGTTCAAGCGATTCCCCTGTCTCAGCCTCCTGAGTAGATGGGACTACAGGCATGTGCCACCGTGCCCAGCTAATTTTTTGTATTTTTTTAGTAGAGACGGGGTTTCACCATGTTGGGCAGGATGGTCTCCCTCTCCTGACCTCATGATCCACTCGCTTTGGCCTCCCAAAGTACTGGAATTACAGGCATAGGCAACCACGCCTGGCCCTAAAATATTATTTTAAAATCGGAATGGGAAATACGGACTTAATTTTATCTTAGATCCTCCATCTTTCCATCTGGCCAAACTAACTTTTCATTAAATTTGTATTACTTGATAATTAAAATAAATAGAATGAATATCCTTTTATTTTTTATAACATATGTCCATAAATTTGTGCATATATACATAGATATTATTAACAAAATATTGAAGTCTCACATACATGGATACATTTCCCTGACATTCATATATTTAACATTAAGATGCCCATTGGGGGGTGGGGCACGGTGGCTCATGCCTGTAATCCCAGCACTTTGGTAGGCCCAAGCAGGCAGATCACAAGGTCAGGAGATCGAGACCATCCTGGCTAACATGGTGAAACTCGTCTCTACTAAAAATATACAGAAAAATTAGCCAGGCATGGTGGTGGTGGGTGCCTGTAGTCGTAGCTACTTGGGAGGCTGAGGCAGGAGAATGGTGTGAACCCGGGAAGCGGAGCTCGCAGTGCAGCCAGGCTGCACTCCAGACTGGGCGACAGAGTAAGGCTCCGTTTCAAAACTAACTAACTAACTAACTAATGCCCATTGGTCTATGTGAAATGATTCACTAAAGAGTAATCCAAAATACCAAGTATGTTCCTCTAATATGAAAAAAGAAAAACTTTAATCATCCATGCTATTTGCTTATCCATACCTTCTCTTACGTGTAACTTGCTAATAAGTTATGACTGGAGGCATGCCTAAAAAGCCTTAGTTCTTCAAAATGTGACCCTTCTGTCCCCGTACTACTGATCTAAATTGCTTCACACAGCTTCCTTTGAGTTAGACAATGAAGGAGCTCTGAAAATTAAACACGACCTATTACAGGTTGGTATGTTATGCCTTGTAAGCCTTTGTTTGTTATTGGCTTAGCAAGTTGCTCTGCAATCTAGCATGGCCTTTAAGAAAAGAATGAAGGCTAGGCGCGGTGGCTCAAGCCTGTAATCCCAGCACTTTGGGAGGCCGAGACGGGCGGATCACGAGGTCAGGAGATCGAGACCATCCTGGCTAACATGGTGAAACCCCGTCTCTACTAAAAAATACAAAAAACTAGCCGGGCGAGGTGGCAGCGCCTGTAGTCCCAGCTACCTGGGAGGCTGAGGCAGGAGAATGGTGTAAACCCGGGAGGCGGAGCTTGCAGTGAGCTGAGATCTGGCCACAGCACTCCAGCCTGGGTGACAGAGTGAGACTCGGTCTCAAAAAAAAAAAAAAAAAGAAAAGAAAAGAATGAAGAACTGCTAAACTTTAATCTAGTGAGTGGGTGTGAAAGAGAAGATGATAGGAAAATGCCTTGAGAATGACATTATTCTTAATTCAAGGAGTCACATGCTGGCATAGCATATGGTCATCTGGGGGATACTGGTAACACAGAACGTATCTAGAACATAGTGATAACTACAGGCTATCAAATCATAATCCAGAGCGGCCTCATCATGTTTTGTTTGTTTGCAGATAAAATTTTAACTAAATAATTTATTTAAAAATATTTATCAAGTACTTATTCTATGCTAATATCTGTTCTAGGAATTGAGCTTCATTGGTGAACAAAGCATAACATAGGGAAGAAAATAAAATTTCTACCTGCATGAAGCTTACCATCTTGGGTAGCGATCTTGGCTCACTGCAACCTCTGTCTTGGGTGGCAAACAGAGATAATAAACATAATCAATAATTAAAATATATAGAGTAATTGAAAAAGATACATTGAAAAATATAAGAGAAAGAGAGCATTGTAAGGAGGACCAAGTGTAAGGGATTGGGATAGCTATGTTGCAATTTGAAATACAGTGACTGGATTAGGACTCATTGAGAAGTGGCATCTGCATAAAGATCTGAAGGAGGTGAAGAATAGCAAGGCAGTTGTCTCAAAGGGCAGATGTTGAAGCAAGGGAATAGAAGAAGTAAAAGACAAGGTCAGGGAAATGGCAGGGGACACACTGCTGACCACTGAAGGCTTCGTAAGTCATTGTAAGGATGTTAGCTTTTACTTTTAGAAAACTGAGAAGTCACTGCAGGGTTTTGATCTAAGAAGTAACATGAGCTGAAATTTTCACAGGATCACTCTGGCTGCTATTTTGAGAATAGATCATAGTTAGACAACAGTAGGAACAAGGAGAACAGTAGGGCTACAGTTATACCCATCCAGGTGAGAGATGATATTGCCAGGGTCCAAGGTGACAGCAGCAGAAATGATGAAAATGATCACAATCACCTTATGAATGTATTCCGATATTATTCTCTGATGGACTGGATGTGTGCGTAAGAAAAATAAAGTAAAATAATAACTTGGTGATTGTTTTGAGCAGAACTGAACTGGAGAAAACTGAGCTGTCTGGTGTCAGGGTAATTAAGATAACAAACCAAAATGAAAGCAAAAAATCAAGTCTTTAATCACTCAATAGCATAGGAAGAAGCTAAATAGGAGAGTGTGTTGGTTCTTCAGTGTTTCACTTCTTCTTCCATAGAATGGCTGCAGGCAAGGGTCAGGTAAATCAGCATAGACTTGAGGATCACCTTACTGTTGATGGAGGCTGCAAAAAATTCCCAGACAAAAAGACCTCCAAATGAAGGCACTTAGCTTAGCAATGAAGGTGTAAGAGCATGGGCGGCCAAGCAATCTAGAGTTCGTAACTACAACTCTCTTTAGAGACAACAGTGCACACTCTGTGCCTCACGTGGTGTGGGGAGGGCAGCTTTCTTCCATGAGTCCTATCTGGTAAAGCCTTTGCAATTGCTTGAAACTTACCTGAAACATCACAGGTAAGTTTTTAGCCATGATACTGACTCCATACTGAATAATGTGATATAAAGCCGTGTATACGTTGTAAAGATTTTTCAGAGAAGATAGAGGGATTCAGTTTTGGACATTTCATTTTCTGAGTCTGTCAGCTTAAGCTAAAATATGATGTCATAATAAAAACCCCAAATCTCAATAGTTTATAAAGATTAAAATTTTTTATCATACTACACATTCATAAACTTTCTGAATTTGTCTTTTATTTCTTAGTCTACTATTGTTCCCTTCATATTAAAAGGTATTTTTAATTCCAGAAGATCCCCCCAAAATCTACTTTTTAGATATCATTTTGAGATTCCATAGATATTTTCTCCTTTTTGGAAAGGTACATTCAATAGATGAACTAAATTAAACCCTGACACCTGGGTGCCATGGCAAAACTCCCTATGTAGCCAACATTTCATTCTCCAGAAGCTTCCAGGATAATTGAGGAATACAACATTTTATAGAGGTAAAAACAGTAAACTGAAAGCTAGGAGAGAAGATTCTGGTTCCTACACTGAGCCCCAACATAAAATTAAATTTGGGGCCATTTTAAGACTTCGACCTTGGAAATATTTGTAATTTTTAACATACTTAATCAACTAAGACTTCTGAAATTGAAAGTGACAGAAAGCCAAATTCAAACTCTATTAAGTCAAAACCAAAATGGATTTCCCGTCCTTATTAGAAAGTCAGTATATGGGACTAGAGCCAAGCACACTGGGAACAGAGGAGCCTCACGGAGCAGTGGTTGGACTAATGAAAACCTGTAGCATCAGCAATTCAATACTGTCTTCCTTCTCAAACTAGTTCTCCCTGGCATATTTGCATTATGACCACAAGAACTTCAGATCTTACATATTCATAACCTGAAGCCCAGTAGAAAAAGAGAGAATGTTTCCTTTTAACAGAAAGTAGGACACAACAGACCTGACCCTGACTATCACTGTTACAAAATATGCCTCTGCCTGGTTAAATCACTGTGGCCGCAAAAATGACTTAAGCCAATTAATCATATTCCTTTTCTTAGCTGGGTAGTTTAGCCACCAAGAAACACATGCATTGATAACAGAGGGACACATTTACCAAAGGAAACGTGAAATTATTCTTTAATAGAAAAAAATGAATGTAGACCTTATGAGTATAAAGGCATGTAATTTGGCGAAAATTACCTACTGTTCTTTATCTATAAAGCAAAGGTTTTATACTAGATGATTTCAGTGTCTCTGGTAGATCAATACTTTTTACACATCCCAGAGTCATTTCATGTTGTGAGCCTCTGGGTCCTCTTTACAGGTAAGACTCATGCAGCTCTGAGGACCCTGGCGAAACTGGGACATGAGACAGACATAAGTTGGAAACATTATAATATATTTAAAACAATTTCTCTGAGATTTTTTCTATTTAGAAGCTAAACTGCAAATATTTTATTCTTATGATATACAAGTTAGCCTCTATTTTTATGAATGTATATACCATTAATGCATTTGTGATACCTACTAGTTGATGTTAATTCTTTTCTCACATGGTAGTTTCACTATATAGAATTTGTCAATAAACATATATCAAAGATACTATTAAATATGTGGGACAAATAAATAGTGTTGCTTCATAATAAAATTACCCTTATGTTTTATGTTTTCATTTTATTAGTTATGTCTTGAAATGGACAGTTAATACATTCCTTCACTGCATGTTTTAATATGGTACTACCATACATTTTTCTTATTTAGGTACAGCATTAACTGTTACTTTTTCAAGCCATAGTGCCTGAATAAAACTTTTTCAAGAGCTGCCACTAACTAATTTTCATTTCATTCTGCTTTGGAATAGATAACAGGGAAGAATAATTATCACTTTCAAAATGAGGGTACTGATTCTTGACCCATGTATTACAACTATGACTGAATGTGTGCTTTGTGCTTAATAAACTATAAAATAATAGAATACTTACACTTTCAAATAATGTACAAACACTTAAAATATAACAGCAATTAAAATAGTTAACAGCAGACATCTGCACTATTGGGACAAAATGAGCATGTTTACATGAAATAATAGTATCGTGGGTTTATGGTGATTCTAAACTTTCGAATTTAAGAACTTAATCATTGTCAATCAAATTAACTTAATAAATTTGACCTGTGAACCTTAACCATGTGATGAAGAATTTGCTATCAACTGTCTCAAGTTCCCTTTCCTTATACTAAGGATAACTATTTAGGATTGGGGTGTGTGTTTGTTTGTTTTTAGCCAAACCCATTGATTAATGATCATTAAGGTGATCTAAATAAGTACTCAGGATTTCTCCCTCCTGCTGGGCACTTCCCTGAGGAGAGATATTTGACCACCCACATTTACTTTGTCCCTGTCCAAGTACATTGCCTATCTCTTGAACGTTCCCATTATCCACTTTTCCCACTAGCAAATATTCAGTGTTATATCTGACTTACACTACATACTCAGAGAGAGGTCAGCTGATTATCTCATGGTGTGTGGTGACAGACAAGTTAAGGGATTAGAGTGTCATTCGGTAAGATAAGATATTGTGACAGAAAAGGAGCAAATAAATAAAATAACTGTTTAGTGCTCCTGGAGCATGGATGCTACAGAGCTTCAGTGTTTGTAAAACAGAGGAGATACATGTAGATTCACAAAGTTTCAATCATAGGCATAGTCTCCCATAAAAATGTTTGACCATATATCCATTTTATGCATTAAAAAAATATTGAGACAACTAATTTGCACTAGAGAGAAAAGTTTTTTTTTTTTTTTGTGACGGAGTCTCGCTCTGTCGCCCGGGCTGGAGTGCAGTGGCAGGATCTCAGCTCAATCCATTTTATGCATTAAAAAAATATTGAGACAACTAATTTGCACTAGAGAGAAAAGTTTTTTTTTTTTTTTGAGACGGAGTCTCGCTCTGTCGCCCGGGCTGGAGTGCAGTGGCAGGATCTCAGCTCACTGCAAGCTCCGCCTCCCGGGGTTACGCCATTCTCCTGCCTCAGCCTCCGGAGTAGCTGGGACTACAGGCGCCCGCCACCTCGCCCGGCTAGTTTTTTGTATTTTTTAGTAGAGACGGGGTTTCACCGTGTGCGCCAGGATGGTCTCGATCTCCTGACCTCGTGATCCACCCGTCTCGGCCTCCCAAAGTGCTGGGATTACAGGCTTGAGCCACCGCGCCCGGCCGAAAAGTTTTTTTATAATTCATTGATATAAAATGATACTCAGAAATTATACATTTCAATTCTCATCTTTTGTAAACAAGGCATTTTCACTTGAAAAATGTTGATTTTGAAGAATCAATATCTAAGTATCACAGAGATATATCCCAGCTATATGACTAAATTCCTAATTCTAATAATTGTTGTTGTTAAAGCGAACCAAGTTTGAGCTTTAGAAGCTTCAGTACAAGTCCTCCTGAATAAATGGCAACCTAACTTGGTATATAAACACGCTGAGAACTTATCTTCGGAATTTGCCTTTATAACAAATAGCTGAGTCTCAGCCAATCACAGCAACCTAGCTTCAGCTCATGGCAGCCAGCAGGCTGTTCAAACCACATTCAAGTAAGGCAAATGCTGAGCTTTAACCGACTGATCTGGCTGTACCTCACTTCTGCTTTTTCTATGTCACTTCCTTGTCCCTGGCTATAAATAAAACCTGCACTTGTGAGGTGAAACATTCTGAATGATTTTTGGTCCTGACTGCTGTCCAATTCTGGAATCGCAAATACAAACCGATTAAGATCTACAAAACTAGATTTGTAGTATTTTTGCGTTTTAAGAATCTAATAGATATACATGATTTTATGAAGATAATTATTCTACTAAATTCAGTTTAAGAGTACAGGTATTTTTCTAAGCCCATAGTATCTAAGATGTGACTATTAAGCACCTGAATGTGGCTAGTCCAGACTGAGATGTACCGTAAGTGGAATATATACACTAGATTTAGAAGTACAAAAAAAGTGTAAAATCTCGCAATAATTATTTTATATTGATTATATGTTGAAAAACTAATATTCTGGGATATGATAGGTTAAATAAAATATGACATTGTAATTAATTTCATCTGTTTTTCTTTACTCTTACATGTGGCTGCTAGAAAATTTTACATTCCAATGTAAGGCTTACATTATCTTTCTATTGGACCACTGTGTTCTAGGCAGTACAGCATAGCATTAGCATGTTGAAAATTACATTTTTTCACTCCAGACTCATGCATGGTTCATATAAATCATGGCCTTTGTATTAAAAATGCTCTCATATAGCTGAAGCCATTAGAATGTGCTATCATAAAGGAATAAATAAATGAATTTTCCTCTACCTACAATTTCATAACTGACACTGAAGTCTTTTTCTCTATAAGTATTCCATGTATTAGGAATGTCTGATACAAAGCATAAATCTGCACAGTTGTACATTTCGTTATGATTCGTTTTGACATACCCAATAACATTTTAGAAACCTTAGCTACAATTTCCCCAGCAATTTTTTCAACCAGCTGAATAAATTTTGTTAAAATCATCTAAGGTATTGAAACTGATTTATTTATTTAGCTATTAGCTCTAGTTTATTTGGGATACCCAAAAGTTGAATTTGCACTCAAATCTATATACTATCTTATTATTAAATAGTACAAAGCTAGTAGAACCCCACTTTCAGAAACACTGGGCTCCTGTGGTTCCTTCCAGGAGTAAATGGAATGTGTGAAATTATTAATTTTTGTTCAGCAAGTACCGGTGTGAAAACTGATCTTTTTATAAACACTAGTGAAATGAAGAAAATAACCCCTTGCTATTTCTATTATCAATCCTAGCTTTTTTCTCTAATACTTAAACTTGACCAAACCTTTGAGCCAAATCAACTTTTTTCTAAACTCACTTGCCAATTTTTTAAAGCTAAACTTTTTTCCATGCACCACTTTTATCAAAATAAAGAACAACCAAATGTCAAACAATCTGGTTCTATTCTAAGAAGACTTCTATCTAGATGGTGTTTGCAGTACTCAAATATAGAGTACATTTTTGGAATATCAAATAAGGTAGCTAGGAGATCTAAAAATTCACTGCATAAAATTTCTATCATAAATTGTTTTATAATCTATAGCTGCAATAAAAATAAAAGATTAAAATAAAAGATATTCATGATTAAATAATGTTTTTTGAGAGTAAAAATACTATATTTGAACTACATGAAATAAACTCATGGGCACTTACCTTAACACAGTATAATCCCAATTAAGGTTGCTTTTCAGAATCCTAAAAATATAATTTATAGGTAGTATTAGAAAGATACCTAGAAAAAGTGAAATATAAATCTATTTATTTGTAAGCTGTCATTCTCAAAAATCAAATGTTTGCATAATATCAATTCTATACCCTGAAGTCCATGTACAAGAGCCAATATATATTGTGTAATACCCAAAGCTTTTTATAGTGTCGCATCAGGAACTAGACTCCTTTGAAAATAGTTTTATTCAGAAGATGAATTCTGTGCAGATTATCTTTTGAGCATACCAATGAATTCTCCAAACAACATTTATTTTAAATCATGAAATTTAACAGAATGCCAAATTGAAAAAATATATACTTACAATTGGTAGTAAAATACACAATCATCCAACCTTTATATTATTATTATTATTATTTGAAAATTTATGCTTGCAGTGGAGATAGTGTATAACATAATATAAATAGATGTAAAGGCAGACTGGGAAAGATGTTTTGTTTTTAATTTTCTTAATAAGAACTAGCGCATTCCTCCTTTGCTCTTGTTAATTTCAATTGGTCACACTCACACTGTATAAACCAATAAAAGATCTCAGATAATAGAGGGAAGAGGAGGTGACCTACCTGGCTGTATTCCCTTTTTAGCAGTTCTGTAGCATTGGTGTGGAAGTCAATTCAGCTGCAGGCAGTTAAGAAGTTAGCTTTTACTGAGTACTTACTACACACCGAGTAGAGCACTCACACCCTTCAGGAAGAACTGGTACCACCTGTGGAGCAGAGCAAGCAAGCACCTGGGGACAATTGAAGAAGCAAACAGAAACCAATTAGTTTAATAAGGCAAGGTTTTCTACAGGATGTTGCAGCTGGAGTCCCACTGTTCTGGCTTTCCCTTTACTATTTTGCCCTCTAAGTTATTTTATATTTTCCCCACCAAAGAAGCCTGCCTTATTCCAGTTTTTGAAATTTGCTAGTTTAATTTCTTATTTTCTTAGCATTTTGTCTCAAATTTTAATATATCCTTGCTTATTAAATATTACTTATGTGTACTTGTTCTTCTCAAATAACTACATGGGGCCGGGCGCGGTGGCTCAAGCCTGTAATCCCAGCACTTTGGGAGGCCGAGACGGGCGGATCACAAGGTCAGGAGATCGAGACCATCCTGGCTAACACGATGAAACCCCGTCTCTACTAAAAAATACAAAAAACTAGCCGGGCTAGGTGGCAGCGCCTGTAGTCCCAGCTACCTGGGAGGCTGAGGCAGGAGAATGGCGTGAACCCGGGAGGCGGAGCTTGCAGTGAGCTGAGATCCGGCCACAGCACTCCAGCCTGGGTGACAGAGCGAGACTCTGTCTCAAAAAAAAAAAAAAAAGAAAAAAAAACTACATGGACTGAGCAAAATAATTATTAATTTTATTTCTATTATTTTATATGAGGTTTATTATATAATCATGTAATTATTTCATATAATCTTGTTTTTTTTTCTTTTACTTTTAAGCACATGTTTAATCCTGTTATCCGTTAACTTTAATGAATGCGGTTAAGGACTTGCTACTGTAAGTGTTTCACAGAATCCAAAGAGAGTACTGTTCTAAAAACACATAGGAAATAGAAATAGAAAAATAAACAGTATCTAGCATAGGGTCCATTGGAAGGGGACAAGATTGCTCAGAAAATCAGAGAAGAAATGAACCAAATATTTGAAATAAACTACTCTTACCTAAAACACTTTTTAAAGAAGCTAATAAAAAATGTTTTCTAAGTTCCATAATGGAGAATGTGACAGACATACAACAAATTAAGTCAAACAAAAAGCCCATTAAAATTAACATCAAGGTGAATAAAAATTAAAACACATTTGCAACAGTAAGTAGCAGGCTATAAACTGTAGAAAATTCAACATATGAGACCCCTAAATGTCTTCTAAACTCTATCTTTGGGCCAACTTTTACTCCAACTCACACAAAACTCACTCTAATTAGCTAGTGCCTTCAAGCAAAAAGAGCCACTACCTACTGAGTCTCATTTGAAGAATGCCCAGCAATAATGTGTATCCAATGTTACAATCATGAAGCTCATCATTGGTGCAATTAAACTAAAAATCCAGAGGCAATACCAACAACCCCTCTGGGATTTACAGAGATAAATAAAACTATAGCTCATTCCAATCCCTGGATAATTATAAATGTGAAGTCTGCCAACAATGTAAGCCTTTACAAATATTGGCCCTTTTCCTATTAGTTACAATGATCTCCCCCACTCCAGGCAAGACTTATTTATTGAGGCGGAAAGAAATTGCACTAAGAGACCAAGCATACCTGACCATGTGTCTCATTCCTGATCACTTATCAATAAGTATATACAAAGATCATGATGTATACAACATAATATTACCTGGGCCAAGGCATGTCTCAAAAATCAGGGACTACAACCATCTTGGGAACTGTTCTCTAACCTAACCTTCTCACAATACCAACTGCAAGTTTTACATAACCCTCAAGGAAAATGTCTCTACAATTGCAACACTGGCTTCCCACAGAAACAACCAGCGCTCTTGGATGTTACAGCCAAGGGAATTCTTACAAAAATATATTTAATTTATTTAATATATACAAATATACTTAATCATACAGAGAAGTCTAGATGTTCTCTGAATAAATTTCCCTACCCAGGTCTACTAAGACCACCACTAATAAGAAATTAGGAAATAAATTAGGGAAATTTCTACCCAGTGTTATTCTGGGAAATTCTTAAAAGTGTATACACCCCACCTTAAAGGAGATAGAAACAATAGGGAAAAACCCAGAGATAAATTTGACCTGAGAAGAAATTTATTGGTATAATTACACTGTCATCTTTGAAGGGGCCCCCTCTGAGGCTACTAAAGGTATACAATTGGCTGACCTAGAAAAATTTTCCCTACCACAGAAGCGATGGAGCAAGTAGTGACCCAATGAAACACAGCAATGTCATGATAACAGGAATAGAAATGGGTCAAATGTATAATACGATTGATGTCTATTTCTGAAATAATTTAGTCCACTTGTGATGATCTCGTATGTGGATCACATGGTTCTGATTCTGAACCCAGAGTTCAAATCTAATTTGGTAAATGGCTGAATTCAGAAAGGAAAGCAAGCATTTGTATGATCTTTATTTTTTGGAATACAGAAGTGTTTCTTCATAATAATTTTTTCTTTTTTCCTTTTTGGTGGGACAAAGAGTTTAGCCTAAGACAGGTTTTCTCAACCTTCACGCTGTTGACATTTTGGGTCAGATGACTCTTTGTTGCTGGAGGCGGGGAACTTTCCTGTGTATTGCAGGTTTTAATGGCATCCCTGATCTCTATCCACTACACAAAACTAGTGCCCTCCCTGTCCCCAGTATGGCAATCAAATACATCTCCAGAATTGCTGAATGTCCCCTGTGGAACAAATCCCACCACACCCCACCTGACTGGCCTAGAAAGCATGCTAGACCTTTTTATTCTGGTTTGCCTATACCCACTCCCAGTCCTCCTTTTTCTAGTTACTGGATTATTTTTGGATGGGTGGATAATGGACCTTTCATTAATTGACAAAATTTCTTCTTCCAAACTACGCTTTTAACATTAGGCTTAATTTTTGCTATGTTTTGCTATTTGCACTTATTTTTACTTATTTTGGTTCTTTTAAAATAGCAAAAAAAAGTTTGTACATCTGTGACTTTTCCCCCACATTTTCCAAGAACTCTTTCTATTTTTTTTTTTTTTAAGTGAGACCTACTCATAAAAAGATTTTTGGCTCAATAAAATTCCCAAGTTTGGCCACATTATAGGTTAAGAAGATATTCTTTCAAGTATGAACATAACTGGGAGATGTGAAATACTGTCATTGATGAAATTCATTTTGTGAGTTAAAAATTACTGTTTCAGAATATGAGTCTAAACTAAAGGTTTAAAATACTGTCATTCAGTCTTTATGGATGCTATGTATCATCAGCTTTCTTCCTTTGTCTTGACTCTCCGAAGAAAAGTGAAGTTTAAAATACATTTTACACAAAATTTTTTTTTTCCTGGCTCTTAGCAAAGAATAGGAACTTTGAATCAGTGAGGTTGGATTTTTCATAGGGGGTTCTGTGTGCTGGTGCCTTCTCAGAGTGTCTTGCTGTAAATTGTGAGATGCTCTGTGGGTGGAAGAAGGGACTGGCTTCCTGGCCCCGGTGAATATAGACATTAGAATGAGAGAGAACATGCAAGGAGTTAGGAAATCTTTATCTACTTAAATATTTCCTCAGAGTAAAAGACAAACGAAATTATATGCTATTACATACACCTGTACTGAGTCTCCACTTTGTTCTTTCTCTTGCCTCTTCATTCTGGGAAATATCTTCTGGATTCTGTAAATACACATTACATATTTTGTAAACTTAATTTTCTAAATTTTTCAATTTATTTTCAAATTCCATTTGAATCACCCAGTGTTATTTGCTATTGTAAAATAATGTATTCAGCCTCAACTTCACATATAAAGTGCAGAGTCCACAGAAAGCTGTCTAAATACATGCTTGGGGTGGGTCTCTGATACCAATTGTTGTTGATGCTGAGAACGACAAGGAAGTTTGTTTTCTTTTTTTTTTCTCTTAAAAAGTGTGTCCTGTGATTCACGTGTGAAAAAAAAAGGCTAGAAGAAAAATTAATTAACTGGACAAATAGTGCAAGAGATAATCAAGCACCTGGATTTTTGTACACGGATCACAACAAAAGCAATGCCAATCATTGTGAAGAACATGTTCTAATAAAATCTTGGAAAATCCAAAAAAAGGTATCTCTAGAGCCAAGTTAATTAATATTAGGGAAGAATTAGTATAACACCTGGAAAAAACTACCAATAAGAAAAGTTGTTTATTGCTTTATCTATTTTAATAATTTCATTTTCCTGATCTTTTTACATGCAATTTAATCCCATGTCTTGGATTGGGTTTCATAGAGAGAGAGAGCCCAAGACAGTGAATCAGGAGCATGTGATTTACTGAGGGAGAACTCTTGAATAAATCTATCAGGAAGTAAAGTCTAATAGGAAAGGGAGAGGAAACAAAGATGTGTCCTGAGCTATATCCCAGCCTTGGACTGATCCACAGAGGGCGGGTTCAGGAGAATAAACCACACTGCAGAGTTACACCTCTTGAGACCAGGATAGCCTTATACCCCTGACTCAGTCAGCTATTGGGAGTGAATGTCACCTGAAGGCAGAAAAATGGAAAGCAGCAACATTTTACTTGGTCATGCCCCAGCTGCAGACTTGTGAGCAAAATAAATTTGAGCATTGTTTTAAGCCACTAAAGTTCTAGGATGCTTTGTAATACAGCCATAACAGCTGGAATACATAGGTTTTAAAGTTAGGTGAAATCTCACTTCACATAAAATAGCTGTGTAATAACTTTGAAGAAGTTACTGAAATTCTCTGTGCTTTAGTAGAGTGAGTCCTTACCTTACAACATCTTCTTATGAAGATTAAGGAGTATGTGTATATGTATATGTATATGTATATGTATATACCATCAGCCCTCCTTATCCATGAGTTCTGCATTGGTGGATAAAACCAACCTCACATGGAAAATATTCAGAAATGTATGGGTGTGTCTCTACTGAACATGCACAGCTCTTTCCTTGTCATTATTTCCTAAACAATACAGTATAAAAATTATTTGCAAAGCCAGGCATGGTGGCTCATGCTTGTAATCCCAGCACTTCGGAAAGCTGAGGTGGGAGGATCGTTTGAGGCCAGCAGTTTGAGACCAGCCTGGGTAACATAGTGAGATACCGTCTCTACAAAAAAAATAAGAATAATAATTAAAAATTATTTACAGCACATTTACATTGTATTAGGTATTATAAGTAATCTAGAGATGATTTACAGTATACAGGGAGGTGTTCATAGGTTATATGTAAGTACTACACCATTTTATATAAGAAACTTGAAGGGCCGGGCACGGTGGCTCAAGCCTGTGATCCCAGCATTTTGGAAGGCCGAGATGGGCGGATCACGAGGTCAGGAGATCGAGACCATCCTGGCTAACACGGTGAAACCCTGTCTCTACTAAAACAATACAAAAAACTAGCCGG
>NW_012114544.1:4145493-4147555 GCF_000951035.1 Colobus angolensis palliatus | reverse complement strand
AAAAAAAAAAAAAAAAATCATAAGTCAGAAATGCTTTAAATACACCTAACCTACAGAACATTATACCTTGCCTTAGCCTGACTTAAATGTGCTTAGACCACTTACATTAGCCTGCAGTTGGGCAAAATCATCTAACACCAAGCCTGTTCTACAATGAAGTATTTAATATATTATGTAATAACGTATTGAAAGTGAAAAACAAAGGATTATATGAGTACTCAAAGTACACATTCTATTGAACACATCACTTTCACACCATCATAAAGTCAAAAATTGTAAGTCAAATCATTGGAAGTCATTATTATCTGTATTAGAATCTGGATTGGTTAATGGGAGTGACTTAGTGTATGAGAAGGTCCTCTGAATTAACCAATTCATTTTTATGTGAATTTCCTTGGTTTGTCACATAACAACCTTGTGATATTGTGATATAATAGGAAGTATATAGTTGATCTTCATCTCTGGGTCCTGGTACACAGCATTTAAATCCTTGAAATTTCTTGAGTGATAGGTGCGAGGAGTGTCTTTTGTTGTTCATAATAAATCCCTTTCAATTATATCTGAGTTTATGCTAATAGAGTGACTCTTGATGTGTGTCTAGATAGCCTCAGGATGAAGGGTAGTTGCCGTACAATTAGAGGGTTGGAACTTTCAGCTGCACCTCTGACCTCTGTGAAGGGGAGAGGAGCTGATCACCTATGGCTCAATTTAATCAGTTATGCCTGTGTAATGAAACTTTCATAAAATCTCTGAATGATGTAGTTTACAGAGCTTTCACGGTGGTTAATGCATCCATGTGTGCAGAAGGTGGCACATCCAGCTCTACAGAGAATAAGCTACTGTGTTCAGGACCAGTCCAGATCTGGCTTTACGTATCTCTCCATCTGGATTCATAGTATCCTTCATAGAATCTTTTATAATAAACTGATAATGTTAAGCAAAATGTTTCCTTGGGTTCTGTGAGCTGTTACAGTAAATTGTGGAAGCTGAAGAAGGGGCTGTGGAAAGCCACAATTTGTAGTCATGTCAGACGGAAGTGTGGGTAACCTGGGGACTCACTACTTTCAGTTGATGCTTGAAGCAAGGGCAGTCTTGTGGGACTGAGCTCTTTCTCTATTGGGTCTGTGCTAACGCTGGGTGTCAGAATCTAATTAGATTGTAGGACACCCATGTATGGTATCTCCAGAGACCTGGAAAATTGCTTGGTGTGGAAAACCCACATATTTGATGTCAAAAGTATTATGAGCAGAGAAGCAGTTTTCCTATAAACCTAAATATAATTCTCTTCAAATAGATATTACCTTTCAAACAATAACATTAATTTTAATGTGGTTTATGTACAATATGACTTAGAAGATGTCTAACTTATCTTAAAAGCAAAAAAAAGTACAATTAACCAAAATGATAGCTTATTTTTAACTTAAATGAAACATGTTCTATAAGATTCTCTGCTGTAAATTTACATCCATTATTTTATTTAACATCACAAAATATCTATGATGTATCATAGATATCATGATGTACCATCTATGATAGCATCATAGATGATACCATCTATGAATGATGGTAAACCTCATTTCACAGATAAGGGAAGAGAGGCTGCAGTTAAATAGTCTGATCAAGGGTACAATGTTAATGTGTAGCAGAGTGGCAATTTTAAATAAATAAGATCTGTTTACTAAGTTAACATGGTCATTTTAAAGTTTGGTGACCTCCCACTGAGTTCTAAACTCAGAATTACAAACGAAGTGACCATTATTTCAGGCATTACTTCTTAAATAACTGCAAATTGCTTTTTTCCCCTTTTACTCACCTTTCCTGGAAGAATCAGTAGATATCAAACTTGAAAATTAGTAATTACAAAATGGTGAAAGGAACAACAAAAGCCATTTTGTGCTATTCCCAGGGTAATGAAAGACAAATGTTAGTCTTTCAATTCAAAATATGGAAGAATTTTTCAACAATCATTGCTATACAGCATTACAAGGAACTGTTTGTAATGGAAACAACTTCAAAAAATATATTTAGGCCGGGCGCGGTGGCTCAAGCCTGTAATCCCAGC
>NW_012114544.1:4131100-4145163 GCF_000951035.1 Colobus angolensis palliatus | reverse complement strand
TATATATTTAGTAAAAGTTCCACGAGACTATATCCTGAAATCCATTGACTATATTTTTTTCTATCTGCCCCCAAGCATTTATGTTCCAACCAATTTTAGGTTTGCGGAATATTTGTGTCAGAGACTTGTGGAAAAGTATATTTCTCGTCCTTCAAATTATTTTTATAGTATTTAATTTATATGTTAACATTAAATATAGCACAAATATATACAAACCAACCCGTATTCCACTGTACTTTAAGTAACTATAAAAATATGTTACCTTACTCTCCAATATTATATGTGTGCATGTATTGTTATTTTGCAATACACTGGGAAATTCTGCCATTTTTAATCTGTTAAAATCTAAGAATTTAATTAGCAAAGTAGATTAACACACTCTGCCTCTAGGACCTACCAATTCTGTGCACTAGACCCTTTTCCCATGAAAGGTACCAGGTTGATATTTTCATGGGCAGCCAATAAATGTTGTTTCCAGCCTGACACTGGTAATAACTCTCCAGGTTTTAGTTTAAAAACAAGTTTATCATCTTGGCTTTCCATCCTTGAAAATAGGTTGTTAAAGTGAAAAATCTAAAGGATCTTTATAGCTCCACTTCCCTCAACTACCTTTATACTAATATTAATTTATTTTAATTCAATGCCATATTAAACTTCTCTTGTACATGATTTGTTCACCACCAAATTACAATACTTTCTAGACTGCTAAGACAGCCACAATTCAGAGGCCACACCCAAGTGCTTAAGGACATTTTGTGTCAAAATAGAACCTGGAGAAATTCCAGCTGGTGGACATCCCATGAGGTATATATATCTTAGAAGTAAAGTAGTTATCTACTACTTTATGGACTTCTGCACAATACAGCTAGACATAATAAATTCAGATAAAAGGCCGCCATAGATAACATTTCTAGAGAACTACTCACAGAACCCCTACAATCTATAGCACGTAAGCTGAGCATACAAGTAGGTTATTAGGCATAATCTCTACAATTTTAAGTTAAGTGCCCACAGGATCTTAGATGAATAGATGGTGGGCTTAGCAGTTCGGGATGCATTTTACAAGGTGCTGCAGTATTAGAGGCTTAATAATAAACCTTTTCTAAAAGAATCAAATATTATTTATTCTTTGCCACCCAAGCTAAAAAACTTATCAGATTATTCAATGGAGAGTCACACAGTCTGACCATTTTCCAATACTCAGGAACATGCTTTAAATTCTTGCAAAATTCTACTTATTTTGGTTGACTGAGAGCTAGTTTAATTATGTAACTTTAGAATCTTCACAATCATTTGCTAGGAAAATAGACATTTGGAAACTGGGATTCTAGCTGTATACCTAACGGTGCTTCAAAATCTCTCTAAGATTTCCTTTATATATCAAATTAGAATAATGAGGATGATTTTTATTGTGCTTTCCATTTCTATTAACAATGGAGGTGTGTGTGTATGTCTCTGTATGTGTATACATATATATACAAAACTACCAGTATTCTAATGTAGTTTAAATATGTATAAAAATTATTTATATATACACACACACTTCCCTCTGACTAGTTTATAAAGAAAACATTTCAAAATAAAATTAAAGAAACATGCTTTGATTAAATATATTTCCATTTTTAAAAATAACAAAAGATAAACTGACATTGGATTATAAAAAATAATGATCCAAAAAGTTGGGCAAAGCCAATCAGTAAAAGAAAGAATAGTTATTGATTCTATTACTTTGTTCTTTTACTTTAAGCAATAAAAAAAAAAAAAAACTAGGCCAGGTACACTGGCTCACACCTGTAATCCCAGCTACTCGGGAGGCTGAGACAGAAGAGCTGCTTGAACCGGGGAGGCAGAGGTTGCAGTGAGCCAAGGTTATGCCACTGCACTCCAACCTGGGTGACAGAGCGAGACTCATCTCTAAAAACAAAAAGAGAAAGAAAAGGGAAAGAAACTGAAACATATAAAATGTATATATTAGAGACTGTCATTGTTACTTAAGAAAAAATCAGAATATAAATGTTTGTCTATAGTATCTCATTTCTCAGGGAAAATGAATGAAT
Source organism: Colobus angolensis palliatus (assembly GCF_000951035.1). Taxonomy (NCBI): domain Eukaryota; kingdom Metazoa; phylum Chordata; class Mammalia; order Primates; family Cercopithecidae; genus Colobus; species Colobus angolensis. Next base: position 4,143,106 of record NW_012114544.1, on the reverse strand, counting down.
ATGGCATTTAGTGCTTTATTGTTATTTTATATTATAGAACTTTATATTAAAAATTAAAAGAAACAGACACTGAGAGTTTCTTTTGTTTTCAATGGGCCCTAACATTATGTATGGTGGCGAATCAGAAATGTAATGTTAGCTACTTTGTCGCCAATCTACATAATACAGATTACAGTGCTTTTTTTTCTCCTTTCACATACAAAGGCAAAAGAAAAAAAAGTGCTTTTTGTTTACCAAGACACAAAAGTTAAAAGCATGTACATAAATTACCAATTATATTAAATTAATATTAATACTTAATGATTAGTAATTTTTATACTGGGGCACGTGTAATAAATCAGATGTTTTTCAAGTCTCAAGATACTTTTCTCAAATATAATTCCTTGAAAAACAATGAAAATAGTTTCTATATGCATATACAATGTGCTACTGAATATACATGCAGTTTTACAATGACACTACCAAGTCATGTTCTTTGTAACAATGTTAGCTTTTCTGCACCATTTCTATCAGCATGGATGCTGAACTGTTCACCACCTGACCCTTGACTAATTGAGGTGCTGCTAAGTAGCATACTCAGGGCTTTCCTTCAACTATGCTGCAGTGTCAGTGAGCAAGTTTCCACTAACCAACGATAGCTTGGCCTAATTGGTGACAACTGTAGATTTTCAGATTTTGGACATAAAGTGTTGAAGAAAGAGAAGGCTAGAAATGTTTTGAGTGTGTTCTTCCATATAGATCTAAGGATTTCTTAAGCAAATAAATAACCAGCCAAATTTATAAGTAAATAAATAGAGAAATAAGCTTAACGCATACTTGATAAACTATTTGCTACTTAGGAGTAAAAATCTTAACCTTAGTCTCTAGAGGTCATGGAAAAGAACAGCTTTGCTCAGATTCCAGCTCCAGTCACAGAATAAAATGTACATCTGCATGCCTAAAATAAATATAAATATATACATATGTACACATAATTTTTGAAAAGAAACTATGAAATCTCACTGCTAAAGAGACTGCTGAAATATGTACTAAAAATGTGAGCTTGAATTTTCCAAGTGACTAGTACCACGCATAGTCATGCTGACTTTGTAGGAGGCAAATCTCTTTTACAGAATTTTATGAACCTGAAACTGCAGGATAAATAATAGACAAGTCAATTTTTATTCTTGAACTCTTGTGTTACATCAAAGAATAATCAAAAGCATATTTTGAATTATGAGACTATAATATTTTATACCAGGGTTCTACTGGCCACATAAGCCACTTGTTTTCATTATAACAACCTTCTATGTAATTACAGTCTGATGATTTAGAATAGCTTATTAAATATTTGATATCATTCGTCATTCACAACCATTTTAATTCTGACCATTGTCTAGATGGATAGATCAGGGAGGAGAGTTGAGATGTAAAACTAAAACCATGTTAAACACTTAAGATCACTGTAAGAGATCAGTGTAAGGAAGCACTGTAAGAGCTTCAAAAAAAGCACGAGACTTCCTGTACAAAACATTTGTAAATGGTAAATCTGACTATAAATTCTCTACAGTGCAACGTTTGTTTGTGGGTTGTGCCTGTACAAATTGGAGTCATCAAGGATGCAATATATCTCTCTGAAACTCAGTTTTCTTTCTGTAAAACGAGGATGCTAATTTCACAATATATAAAATTCAGTCTAGCTAGCTCTGGTATTCTGGTGTAAAATCTAGATACACAATCCAGAAATCAAATAGGCTCTTGCAAGAAAACACTACCTTCATTTCTGTGCACGTGAAAATACCTATTACTTCAAGAGAAGGATACTGAGATTTCTTCCTTTCAGAGCTATCTCCTTAAGGAAGGGAATAAATATGAATCACCAAACACATGATCTTTCCCAAAATCTTGAACCTAATTCTCAGGGGGTAATTTATTCATCTCTACAGTGCTTTCCAAATAGTTATTTAACTGGATGAATATTTCTTCTTCCACCTTTTTTTTTTTTTCAACAGAAATTAGATTTCTAGTTCCTAAGCCAAGATTTTAGGATCTGCATGAAGAATATTGTGCTTTTTCTTGGCAAACATGGCACATGAAAAAACATTTCCTCTGTCTGCTTAAATGAAAGCATGAAGCATCAGAAATTGAAACAAACTCTATACATTTGTTATAATTTAAAACTTTCAATTAGTTTTAGGTACCAACTAAAGATCCTTCATATAAAAAACCCTCCAAAATAATAAACAAGTGTCCTATGAATACAAAAGGTATACTTAGAAATTCTATCACTTTTTAAAGTTTATCTTTGACTGTTTTATCAAGTAAAACTTCTTATAGTGTTATAATTAAAGTAAGCATGAATATATACATTATATGTAGAAATCTTTAGAGTTTTTATAATATAGAATTCACAAACCTTAAAATATTTAAAAGTTAATTTATTTACTCCATGTTTATTGAACATCCCTATATTTTATTTCATTTTGATAATGTCATGTTTTTAAGTTGGATAAATAAATCAAGGAACTTTTGTACCATGTATTATCTGCATGCAAAATTTTCAGATTCCTTAGTAATTTTTATGATTATAAAGCATATTTTCACATTTGCTTAAGCATTTTTAGTTTGGCCAAATGGTGTGCTTTTATCATCTCCTGCATCTAGTTGGTTTGGTTTGTCCATTTCCAAAAGTATCTCTTCCATGAAGGTGCAAGCTTAAACAGACTTTGGAATAGTAGAATATTAGGAAGATGTTTTAATAAACCCTGAGAGACTTCAATTCAGGATATTTGTTCTATAAGATGGTCAAAATATTTAAGACCAGTTCCAACTTAGTTTTGTTTCAATATTTTATGTACAAAATATTTTATTTAAATGCTATCTTATCAAATAGGCATTTCATTAAATTATTTAAGTGATTTGTCATTTGGAGCTTGATATCATAGAAACAATGTTTATTTAAACAGAAATACATATCAAACATTACCATGATTATGGGACAAATAAGATCCAACAAACAGATATTCAGAAAATATATAGCAAGCTCTGCATGAAGCAAATAAATCTGTAATATACAATAAAATGCAGCTATCTCTTTACAGAAGCACTTTCTTTTATTGCAGACATATTGACTAATCCATTTCTATTTTGTTCTGTATGCTTATAGCCCTTTATGTTTGTCCCAAAATTGTTAAGTGCATACTGGCAGACATCCATCAGTTCATTCAGGCCTCCCTGAAATGACTCTCAAAGGCTATCTCTAGACTTTATGCAGAAAGTAATTTTATTTTTTAAAGGAATGATGATGCTATAGCCATAGAACACCTCTTCAGATATCTTTGTAAGATAAGAATCATTTTCCATCAAAACAGATGTGACTATTTTCAACGTACTCACTCAATCTGGCTCACTAATAAATTTTTTTTCACCTTCTTCTGCTGTCAAGGATAATTACAAATGATATTGGAGAATGACCTCCATCTTTTCTCAAGAAACAGCAGAGTGTCAGGACAGGATGTTTTACATTTGTTGGTGGAAGGAAAATTGGAAAAGGACAGCCCTTGAGAAAGTTTGTGAATTAAGTCATTTGCCTTTTTCCTGGTACCACTGGATTCTTTCTCTGCCAATTTCTAGACACCGAAACTTTCCACACAACTTTTTACTCTTGCCTCTTTGGGTAACTTTCATCATTGAAAATATCTGATGCATTGTTAGATAATAATTGGCACATTATTTCAGACCAGAACAATAATGGCATAACTTTAGCCCTGTGATTGGTTGGCAAAAGATATATTTTCTTGTGAAAAATTCTCGGTAAAATATGTGGTTAACATATGCTGAAGGACACCTCTCGATTGGCCAGGTTTATGGCTGGAAAAAAACTGAATTAAATGTGTTGATAAGCTTTAAAAGCTGTACCATTTTATTACCTGTCCTACTATTACACCATTTACTTTTTGATGAATATTTTGGGTAATAAAATATGGATGAATTGCATATCTCTGATTATATATACAGGCATAAATACACCACATCAGAAATAGATAATATATGCATGTGTGTTTCTGAATCTTTGGTGTTATTTTCTTTAAATGTACAAGGATGGTCTGCAAAGACTGATTCATTTATTGGCATTAACACTTTGGTCCAAATCACTTTTTTTTTTTTTTTTTTTTTTTCTGAGGCGGAGTCTGTCGCCCAGACTGGAGTGCAGTGGCGCGATCTTGGCTCACTGCAAGCTCTGCCTCCCGGGTTCACGCCATTCTCCTGCCTCAGCCTCCTCATCCGGCTAGTTTTTCATATTTTTTAGTAGAGACGGGGTTTCACCATGCTAGCCAGGATGGTTTCGATCTCCTGACCTCGTGATCCGCCTGTCTCAGCCTCCCAAAGTGCTGGGATTACAGGCTTGAGCCACCGCACCCGGCCCCAAATCACCTTTTTTATAGTTTCCAAGTATCCCATCTGACCTTAGTGACAACTCATTTTAAAAAATGATGAACATTATGCTGTGTTTCGTATTAGAAGTGTGGATGCAAAAAGCATATTACAAAGGATGAAAAAGGTAACTACATGTTGCAATCTATTTCTTATGTAGGTCATTCTCTTTGATCCTCACTTGAAAGCATTACCATTTCCAGGAGATGTTGCAAAAAATAAAAAGCAATTACTACCACATCTCAGTTAGAGGAGCTTATAGTATTAAGGGTTCATCACATTTTTCACTCTTCCTCTTTTCCCATCTGAAAAATAGTGTTACATGGTCTCAGGCCAAGAAGTTGCGATTTTACTTTTCCATTAGGATTTTTTTCTTTAGCCTTAAAAGAAATTCAACTTGGGAGTAGGACTTTTTAAAAGAGTACTAAAAAATAAAGAATGGATACTCACCCTTTTACTGAACAAGAAACTGTAATAGACGATGCTCAGTCTTTCAATACCATCACCGAATACTAAAATGGCGTTACTACTTCAGTAAAAAGTTTACATTATCCACAGTAGTTTTCCAATTTAAGAAAAGGTTCACAAAACTTGAAATTCAGCAAATTTAGACTATATGAATACCCCAAATTTGAATATATATGTGTGTATGTGTATAGATATATATATGAGGCAAATGGAAGATTTCACCAACCTAAATAAAAGCTATGAATCCAAATGGCTTAATTCAAATTATTAAGTTATAGTAAAATAATGTTAACATTATATATAATTTTAACATTCAAAATAATTTCTGCTCTATTTTACAGATTTACTCTTTAGGGAAGGCAGAACCGTGTTATTAATATTTTATTAAAAGGAAGCAGGAGCAGCAGTGGCAAGAATTTTCAAAGTTGCCAAGCTGGAGTGAATGGCAGGATTAAAAGTAGACATTTGTCTCTTGAAACATAAACCATTAAATACACTATATTATGCCTAGAAAAATTAATTAATTAATTGCTTCAATAACCAAAATTGGGAACATAATTTTGTTAGATCGACTTATGATAGGCTTGTATTTACTTGTATTTTACAAGTACCAGAGCTTTGTCGGTTATTTTGAGACTTGAGACTTCATTTGGAAATCTGACAAGTAATCTGGAAATATTTTGGTCTTAATTCTTTTAAAAGAAATCTAAAAGAAAAAAGAAAAGAGATTTGAGAATTATATCTCTCTCCTCAAAGCACCTGATACTTATATCCAATTCTTTGATGGCATTTTCTAACAGTTATGAACCAACTGCAAATATTTTCTTCATATAGAATTGATTGCAAACAATTTATATTTTAAGCTGGTTATGTTAATTTTTAATTTTAAGCTTGGTTAATTTTTAATTCATGCAACTTAAAATATTATACTTGGAGAAACTCCCTCTATATTATTCATTTATGTATCCCATTTTGAATGCATTCATAAGCCTTTATGATTTCCTGTTATTGAATCTAAGACTGAGTAAAAACTCATATACCAATTTTTTAATGACCAAATTAATTGAGATATTATATATGAAAATATGTAGCTCATTATAAGTGTTGAATATCACCTTCCCTATTCACAAGGGCAGACTGCCAATTTCCTTTATAAGTGATAACAATGGTAGGTCACGAAGTACTAGTACATTAAGGGATTTTAATTTTTTTGTGGGGGAAGGGCGGGGTTGCGGGGCAAACGTGGGGAGGGGAACAGGGTCTCACTTTGTCACTCAGGCTGGAGCTTAGTAGTGTAATCTCAGCTCACTGCAGCCTCGACCTCCTGGGCTCAAGGGATTCTCCCACCACAGTCCCCCTCCAAGTAGCTGGGACCACGGTCACAAAGCACCATGCCTGATTAATTTTTTCCTATTTTTTTGTAGAGGTGGGGTTTTGGCATGTTACCCAGGCTGGTCTCGAACTCCTGAGCTCAAGCAATCTGCCCACCTCTGCCTCCCAAAGTTTTAAGATTATAGAAATGCACACCATGCCCAGCCTAGGAACTTAATTTTAAGTGTTCATCTTCAATGTTAACTTCATTTATGGAAATACTAAGCTTGATATCACTACCTACAGCTTTTCCTGGCACATAGAGAGTGCTCAATTATCTGTCGACATCAGCAGATGATATGAACTGAAAGATGTCAGCACATTTCTTACTCGATTTTTTTCATTTCTAACTGCTATAATCCTTTCTAAGGTAGGCATTAAATGAAGTGGCACATCAGAGTACTATATTATGTGCTCTGAAAGTAGAACCAAAATAGAGGACTAACAGCCTTTATTTTTTATTTGTCCTCAGATATGCCATGTGTTAGACTTAGAAAGTTAAAAAAAAATCATAATGAATGGCAAATTCTGGATTTGGAGAGATCTGTTTGACATCAATCATGAGGTGTTAATCATTATGTTATATTATTTTATAAATGATCTTACATAGGTTAAAAAAAAAAAAAAACTATGAAAACTGATGGGATCTGCCTTCACAACAAACCAGTAAACCAGTGTCCAATCATTCCCATTATAGGCATGGACAGACAAATCTGAGTGCATCATCTTACCAGGAAGTAAGTCAGGGAAGGAAGCCAACAATTTCTGTTTTCTTTTTTTTTTTTTTTGAGACTGAGTCTCGCTCTGTCACCCAGGTTGGAGTGCAGTGGCCGGATCTCAGCTCACTGCCAACTCCGCCTCCCGGGTTTACGCCATTCTCCTGCCTCAGCCTCCCAAGTAGCTGGGACTACAGGCGCCCACCACCACGCCCGGCTAGTTTTTTGTATTGTTTTAGTAGAGACAGGGTTTCACCGTGTTAGCCAGGATGGTCTCGATCTCCTGACCTCGTGATCCGCCCATCTTGGCCTCCCAAAGTGCTGGGATTACAGGCTTGAGCCACCACGCCCGGCCCTAAAGCCAACAATTTCTATTAAACATTCCTGGAAGTCAAGAATATTGTTTTTCATCCACTACCCACTCTTTTGGGATCATTAATATTTTCTAAATCAATAAAGCATATATTTGAATATTTTAAGGAAGGAGACACTTATACAAGTCATATAACCAATGGTTTGCCCATCATAAAGTCCTTCATGGAAAAATTAGTAAAATCTCCAAGAGAATCAACATGTATCTCTAGCTAAGACCAAGGTTACTGCTGTCCAAATCACTGGGGAGGAAGGGAAAGTTTGTCTATTTTGAGCACATTGATCCAATACTGGAAACAAGCTCCAAATTCATTATATATTAATATATCAAGTTTAATATGATGAATATGTTAAAAATGTGAAAAGAAATATCTTAGTCTTATACCCTTAGGGGAGATTAATTAAAATTGATTTAATATTTTATAACAGTTCAAGCTAAAGTGACTTATGGTTAGTATAATAGAAATGGCTATTTTAGCTCAAAAGCAAGCCCACTTGAAAGTAAACTTTACATGTAAACAGAATTAGGAGAAAACAACTTAGTGATCAACAGAAATCTTTTCTAGTTTAGTGATCAACAGAAATCTTTTTGTCTATGAAACACGAAGTAGAGAAATATGAATTTTAGAATATCCCTTGGTTTCATACAAATTTGACTCAAGCTACATATTTTTATCAAATAGAGATTAATAATCTTGCCACTTGGGAGTCATGACCAGTGACACTGTGACAAAATTTAAAAGGAACACAAAGGTAGATAACAGTTTCCTTCTTAAATATCCTTTTCTTCTCGATTGGATCAGAAACTTCATATTTCAAAGATCAACTGGTATACTTATTTGTACTGCATCTCTACTAATTTAGTTTCCATGGAATAAATATCCATATGCTATAACCAGAAACCATAATAGCATATAATTTATAAGATGAAGATGGAAGATTTCACCAATCTAAATAACAGTATGAATCCAAATGGCAATTTTTTTAAATCAGAGTTAAGCCAGATTTTTTTTTTCCTCATGATAATTGAAACACAGGTTTAATGTACTTCTATATTATTTTTAAAACATAAAACTTACAATGAATCTGGGGAAAAACTGCAGATTTATGAATTCTTATCTCATCTAGAATTCCAGCCCTGCTTTGCAATCACCAATCCTTTATTATATCTCCCTTTCTGATATGCAAGTGTGGACAGATCTCTGGACTCGAATTTAACATTACATTTGTTTTTGCTCTTCTCTTTTAGGTTGTTTTTCAATCTCTCTTACTAGATCTTCTTTTATATCCAGAGTTTTACATTTTTCATTTCCCATTATTCTGGAATTGGAACTATTTTTTTCTTCTGCATGTTCTTCCCAAAGTATACCAAGGTAGTGGCTTCACTTAACCTCCCAAATCCATATTGGCACATCAGCATCTCTATTACATACCATCTTTATTTATTTATTTTAATTAATTATTATTATTATTATTATTTGTTGAGATGGAGTCTTGCTCATCACCCAGACTGGAGTGCAGTGGCACGATCTCGGCTCACTGCAACCTCTGCCTCCTGGGTTCAGGCGATTCTCCTTCCTCAGCCTCGGAGTAGGCCGGACCACAGGCGTGTGCCACCACGCCTGGCTAATTTTTGTCTTTTTAGTAGAGACGGGGTTTCATCATGTTGGCCAGGCTGATCTGGAACCCCTGACCTCAGGTGATCCACCCGCCTTGATCTCCCAAAGTGCTGGGATTACAGGCGTTAGCCACCGCACCCAGACCATCTTTATTTTTTTTGATAGTAATTATAGCTAACATTTCTTGGGCACTTACTCTGTGCCAAACCTATGTGGAATGTTTGACATGCATTAACTCATTTAATATTTCTATGTATTTATGTATTTATTTATTATTTGTACAAACATATGGGATGCATGTCAAATTTTGTTGCAGTATATAATGTCTAGTGACCAAATCAGGGTAGTTAGAGTGCCCATCTCCTGAATACAATATATTTTTGTTAAACTACAGTCACCCTACTCTGCTATCAAACATTGAATTTATTACATCTTACTATATGTTTGTACCTTTTAACCTACTTATCTTCTTCCCTCCTGCCCCTTATTCACCCTTCCCAGTCTCTTTTCTCCATCTTTCCACTTTCTGCCTCCATGTGATCAGATTTTTTAGCTCCCACAAATAAGTGAGAAAATATGGTATTTGTCTTTTTGTGCCTGGTTTATTTCACTTACAATAATGACTTTCAGTTACACTAATGTTGCCACAAATGACATAATTTCATTCTTTTTTGTGACTGAAGAGTATTCTAATATGTACACATACATTTTCTTTATTGATTCATGTGTTTCTGGGAACTTATAATTGAAACGCAGGTTTAATGTGAAAGATGTGATTCCACATCTTTCCTATTGTGAATAGTGCTGCAAAAAACATATGAGTGCAGATATTCTTTAATATATTAATTTGTTTTTCTTTGGATAGATAACCACTAGTGGGATTGCTGGATTTAATTGTAGTTCTCTTTTTAGCTTTTTGAGTAATCTCTATACTGTTTTCACTAGTGGTTTTACTAGTCTACATTACCACTACAGCCTGGCTAAAATAGTTAAACCCTGTCTCTAAAAAATAAAAAATAAAACAAACAAGCAATAAAGAGATAACTAAGAAAAGCTCTTATCTGGGGGGAACCTCACCCTCGATATTTAACGTGGGTTCTTTTCTATTTCCTAGGTGTCTCGGCTGGTTTGAGAAATAAAGGGAAAGAGCCCACGAGAGAGAAATTTAAAGGTGGGTGTCCAGAGGAGACATCAGAGGGCGGCAGGATCCGTGATGTTTCCCAGCCGTAAAACCAGCAAGTTTTTATTAGCGGTTTTCAAAAGGGGAGGGAGTGCACGAACAGGGTGTGGGTCACAGAGATCACATACTTCACAAGGTAATAAAATATCACAAAGCAAGTGGAGGCAAGGCGAGATAACAGGACTACAGGATGGGGTGAAATTAAAATTGCTAATGAAGTTTCGTGCACACATTGTCGTTGATAACATCTTTTCAGGAAACAGGGTTTGAGAGCAGACAACCTGTCTGACCAAAATTTATTAGGCAGGAATTTCCTCATCCTAATAAGCCTGGGAGCACTACAGGAGACCAGGGCTTATTTCATCCCTTTGGCTTCGACCATAAAAGAGGGGTCGTCTATAAGCCTACCTTCCGGGCGCATTCTCTTTCTCAGGGATGTTCCTTGCTGAGAAAAAGAATTCAGCGATATTTCTCCTATTTGCTTTTGAAAGAGGAGAAATATAGCTCTGTTCCTCTGGCTCACTGGCGGCCAGTTCAAAGTTACCTCTCTTGTTCCCCGGACATCACTGCTATCCTCTTCTTTCTTAAGATGCCCAGATTTCATATTGTTCAAACACACGTGCTCTCCAAACAATTTGTGCAGTTGACACAATCATCACAGGGTCTTGAGGTGACAATCATCCTCCTCAGCTTACGAAGATGACCGGATTAAGAGATTAAAGTAAAGACAGGCATAGGAAATCACAAGGATATTGACTGGGGAAGTGATAAGTGTCCATGAAATCTTCACAATTTATGTTCAGAGATTACAGTAAAGACAGGTGTAAGAAATTATAAAAGTATTAATTTGGGGAACTAATAAATGTCCATGAAATCTTCACAATTTATATTCTTCTGCCGCGGCTTCAGTCAGTCCCTCCATTCGGAGTCCCTGACTTCCTGCAACAAGCTCTAAACTGTAACTTCCCTTCACAATTCTTAACTTTGTTGCTTTTATTTATCTTATTATACTGTGTCTTAAAAAGTTGTTATAGTTAATATTTTTGATAGGTTCATATTTTAGTCTTTTTACTCAAGATACATGTAGTTTGCATACCACAATTACAGTATTATTGTATTGTGTTTTTCTGTGTACTTACTATTACCAGTGAGTTTTATACCTTTAGATGCTTTTTCTTTTCTCATTAATATCCTCTTCTTTCAAATCTGAGAGCTCTCTAGAATTTCTTGTAGAAAATGTCTGGAGTTGAAATTTCTCAGCTTTTGTTTTCTGGAAAAGTCTGATTTCTCATTCATATTTGAAGAATATTATGTTGGATGTAATATTCCAGGTTAAAGTTTTTTTTTCTTTTGTCATTTTAAATATACCATGCCACTCCCTCCTAGCTGTAAGATTCCCACTGAGAAATCTGCTTTCAACTGTATTGGAGTTCCTTTATATGCTATTTTTTTCTTCTGCTGCATTTGGGATTCTTCCTCTATTCTTGACCTATTGTAATGGATTATTAAAGATTTTGAAGTAGTTTTATTTTTATTTTTTATTTTTCTAGATGGAGTTTCACTCTTGTTGCCCAGGCTGGAGTGGAGTGGCGCTATCTCAGCTCACCAAAACCTCCGCCTCCCAGGTTCAAGTGATTCTGCCTCAGCCTCCCGAGTAGCTAGGACTACAGGCCCACGCCACTGCACCCAACTAATGTTTTGTATTTTTAGTAGAGATGGGGTTTCACCATGTTGGCCAGGCTGGTCTTGAACTCCTGACCTCAGGTGATCTACCCACCTCTGCCTCCCAAAGTTTTAAGATTATAGAAATGCACACCATGCCCAGCCTAGGAACTTAATTTTAAGTGTTCATCTTCAATGTTAACTT
>NW_012114544.1:4100205-4131050 GCF_000951035.1 Colobus angolensis palliatus | reverse complement strand
ATCCACCCACCTCAGTCTCCCAAAGTGCTAAGATTATAAGTGTGAGCCACTGCGTACGGTCTGAGGTAGTTTTGTTTATGTTAAATCTGCTTGGTGTTCTATATCCTTCTTGTATTTGAATATTAGTATCTTCCAGTAAGTTCAGAAAAGGACCAGTTATCTCTTCGGATAAACTTTCTACCCTGATCTCTGTCTCTACATCCTCTTTAAGGCCAATAGCTTTTAGATTAGCTCTTTTGAGGCTATTTTCTAGATTCTGTAAGCATACCTTGTTATTTTTTATTCTTTTTCTTTTGACTCCTTGCGTATTTTCAAACAACCTGTCTTCAAGCTCACTAATTCCTTCTTCTGATTAATTCTGCTATTGAGAGACTCTGAAGAATACTTTAGTTTGTCAATTAAATTTTTCAGCTCCAGAATTTCTCCTTCATTCTTTTTAATTATTTCAGTCTCTGTTAAATTTATCTGATAGGAATCTGAATTATTTATTTGTGTTACCTTGTATTTCATTGAGCTTCCTTGAAACAGTTATTTTGAATTCTTTCTCTGAAAGATCATATATATCTCTGTCTGTCACTCTGGAATTGGTCATTAATGTCTTATTTAGTTTTTTTGATGAAGTTATATTTTCCTGGATGGTCTTGATGCTAGTGGATATTTGTCAATGTCTGGCATTGAAGAGTTAAGTATTTATTCTAATATTTACAGTGTGAGCCCATTTGTACCCAACCTTCTTGAGAAGGCTTTCCAAGTATTCAGAGAAAACTGAGTATTGTGATCTAAGCCTTTGGCCACTGCAGCTGTATGTGCTTTATGGGGCACCACAAGCCCTGTAACATTGTGACTCTTGCAGACTTGTAGCTGTACCATTTTGGTGGTCTTGGATAATATCTAGGAGATTTTCCTGAGTTGCCAGGCAGAGTTTCTTGTTCTCTTCTCCCAAACAAGCAGAGTCTCCCTCTTTGTGCTGAGCTACCTGCAGTTGGGGGAGGAGTGATGAAAGCAATCCCATGGTCACCGCAGCTGGGACTGTGCTAGGTCACACCTGAAGCCAACACAGGTGGTCTCACCCAAGAGCTGTGATGACTATTTTCTAGTTAATACTGATGTTTATTCAAGACCCAAGGGCTTTTTAGTCGGCAGGTGATAAATCCTGCCAGGACTGGGTCTTTGCCTTCAGTGCAACAGGTTTCCTTTTGGCCCAGGATGGGTCTAAAAATGTCATCCAATAACTAGAGCCTGAGACCAGGAGTCTGCTTGGTGCTTTATTTTACTGGGACTGAGGTGGTACCCAGGTTGCAAGACAAAGTCATTTTTACTTTTTCTTCTCCTTTCCTCAAGCAGAAGGAGTCTCTGCCTTTGGCCACCATCACCCTAGGCCTGTGGAGACTACATCCTGGTGACCACTGATGTTTATTCAAAGCACAAGAGCTCGTTAGTCCGCAAGTGGTGACTCCTGCCAGGCCTTGGTATCTCTCTTGAGGGCAACAGGCTCCATTCTGGCCCAGGGTGGGTCTAGCAATGCCCTTCGGGAGATAAGGCCTGAAATCAGGGACTTGAGGAGTCTGCTTGGTGCTTTATTTTACTGTGGCAGAACTGGTACCCAAGTTGCAAGACGAAGTCCTTTTTACTCTTCCCTTTCATTTCCTTAAGCAGAAGGAGTCTCTCTCCATGACTACCACAGCTAGGAATGTGATGGGTCACACCTAAAGCCAACATAATATTGGGTCTTGTCCAAGGCCCATGGCAACTGCTGCCTGGCTATCACTGATGTTCATTGAAGGCCAAGGGGTTGTCAGTCAGCAGATGGTAACTTCTGCCAGGATTGGGCTCTTCTCTTCAGGGCAATGTGTTTCCTTCAGGCCCAGGGTGAGTCTATGTCAGGAGCTATGGCCTAGAAAGGGGGCTTCAGGACTATGCTTGGTGCTTTATTTTACTGTGGCTGAGCTGGTATGCAAGTTGCAGGACAAAGTCCTCTTTTCCCTCTCTTGGAGCTATGAGCTCCACTGCCTGGAATTGGAAGAGGGGTGATGTAAGCACTCCCTGGGCTTCCCCAGATGGTGTTTATCTCACTGGGTCACATGCACCCCAAGTCCACTGGCTCTGAGCCCAGCACAGTACCAGGTCTTGCCCAGGAATTGTAGTCCTTATGGCCCAGACTGCCTTTCAAGTTGATTTAGGATCCCAGAGCACTTTAGCCTGTGGTGGTGGGCCTATCTGGAATGCAGACTCCTGACCTCTGGGATAAAAAAATTCTCATCTGGCTAGGGATATTCTTAATGTTCCCTTTGTTGGCACCAACTGAGTTCTGCCCTGCATTGCTTTCTGCTGTGACAGGATAGCACCAAGTTTCAATGCAAAGTCTCACAATCACTTTGCTCTCCCTCTCCCAAGCACAGAAATTCTCTCTCTGAATCATGTTACTCTGCTGAAGCATGAAGGAGGAGTCAATGTAGGCGATTGAAGACTGTCTTTCCTACCCTCTTAAGTGTGTGTTTTCTTTATATGATGTTAACACAAGGTGCTATGATTGCTTATCTGATTTCTTTTTCTTAGGTAGGCAATTTCTTGTGTGAATGGTTGTTCAATTTGGTGTTCCTGTTGGAGGAAAATTGCTGGAGGATTCAATTCTGTGCTCTTACTCCCAGTGAACAAACTCATTTTTATTTTTAAATATCAATATTTTCACAGTTGTCCCATAAATATCTAAACCTAAATATATTGAAAACTATTCACCTCTTTGAAATGCAAATTTCCTGGCTCAGTTACCGCATGACTCAGTTGACCAAGCTGTAAATTTCAGAGTTATCTTTGACTTCAAAATCCCAACTATCCAGTCAGAGATAACTGATTCTGAATCCAAAACATCTTTGAGGTATGTCTTTATCTTTATCTCTGTTCTCACTGTATAGGATAAACCTTTCCGGTATATAATTATCTAGTTTATTCCTCACTGTCTTCCTATTTCTCATTCACTGTTTTTATGAGTTGATGCTAAAGTTGTATTTTTGAAATTTAAATCTAAGACACACTGAGATCTTAGAAATCATCTGTTATATTAGTTTTATAAGTTCAGTGATTTTCCAAAGAAAGTGCCCTTGGGCCATGTGGTCTTCCATGGTGAGCATGGTGATGGACATTTAAAACTTCCAACTTAGGTTGCAGTTTGGACAGGAAATAGAGAAAAATGACCTTAATCCATGTAGATCACAATATATGAGGTGTGCATCTCAATAAAACCAATCAAATTTGTAATGCTGATGAATGAATTTAAGATAACCCCATGGGAGTAACATCAAGAGTATGTGATTCAAGTGAGGCATTTCAGGGTAAGAGTTTATGCTTGTATTAGTTTCTTGTTGTTGCTATAACAAATAACCACAAATTGTTAGTATAAAACAACACAAATTTATTAACTTACAGTTCTGGAGGTCAGAAATCAGACAGACTGAACTAAAATCAAGGTGTTGGAGGGCTGACTCCTTCTGGAGATTTGAGAGTGGAACCCATTGCCTCATCTTTTTCAGCTTGTAGGGACTGCCTGTATTCCTAAGCTTGTGGCTGATTCTCCACCTTCAAAATATATCCTCTAGTCTCTGTTTCCATCATCACATCCCTTTTTCCTTTTATATAGATGCATTTCCTTGTTTCCTTTTTATCTAGACACTTGTGATCACTTTAGATCCCATTCAGAAAATCCAGGATAACTTATCTCAAAATCTTTAATCACATCTGCAAAGTCCCTTTTCCTAAAGAAGGTAATACTCAGGTTCTAGGGATCAGGGCCTGGATAATATGGGAGTCCCATTATTCAGCTTACCACAGTGTTCTAGCCCCCAACATAGCTTTCTGCATACACAAAATATATGACTATAAAGAAAAAAACATATGTACCCTTTAGTTTTACTAACCTTGCCAAATTTCTACTCAATCTTCAAAACTAAGCTGAAAGATCACCTCTTCCATGAGATTTCTTATGCCCTTCACTGCATTACAGACAGACACTCCCTTCATATCATCCTATTGAACTTTGTATATATTTCGGTGATATAACTTGCTGGTATATATCTCTTACTGAACTCTAGGCTTCTTGCTCTTTTTCATCTTTGCTCATCATTGTGCTTAATGATGAGTACAATGAATTACCCAGGATATAATAATATAGTAAGATATAGTAAAGCTTTGCCATAATCAATAAATAAAAACATAAAGTGATTTCTAGAATTTCACAAACCCTGTAGAGGTATGGAGAACCCAGGTAAGAACTTCTGAATTAAAAGAAGAAAAAGCACAGCTAGATGGTTTAATATACTGCTTTTACCAGTGATATTAGATGTCAAAAAATACTTTGAGAAAAAAAAAGCCCTAACCCAAAAGAGTAAATAACTATTGACAAATTTTACATGCTATTGTTGTAAGTCATGTTTTACAATTTTCCACCATAAAGAGAAAGTAACAACAAAAGTAGTTGAACATTTTTACTTTCTATAAACCTAATATGAAGTTAATCCTGGTCGGGCACGGTGGTTCACATCTGTAATCCTAGCACTTTGGAAGCCTGAGGCGGTTGGATCACCTGGAGTCAGGAGTTTGAGACCAGCCTGGCCAACATGGCAAAACCCTGTCTCTACTAAAAATACAAAAATTAGCCACTGTGATGGTGGGTGTCTGTAATGCCAGCTACCTGGGAGGCTGAGGCAGGAGAATCATTGGAACCTGGGAGGTGGAGGGGGAGGCTGCAGTGAGCCAAGATCACGCCACTGCACTACAGCCTGGGCGACAGAGCAAGACTCGGTCTCAAAAGAAAAAAAAAAAAAGAGGAAGTTAATCTCTTCCTCAAAACCATTTGTATTAGTGTGAAAGGTATTTGTATGTATGAAGGTATTTGTAGGGGTATTTCCCCTTAGAGTCACTGTAGTCACATTTACTATACTTTTCATGCTCACTCTGAAGTCCTCAAAGTTGCATTAATGAACTGAAAGAGTTAAGCACTTGATGTGCTACCAGCAAGGGATATTTATAAAAGAAAGATTTTAACTTATTATACACGATTCTTTCTAATCTTTGGTCTGTAGTAATACAAATTACCCATTCACAAGATCATTTGTCAACATACTATTATAATAAAGAGACTTGGTAATATATCATACTTTCAAATTATGTCAGTGTTTTAAAGCAAAACAAAAACTTCAGTTGTTTCCACCAACATTTATCATCTTTCTGTTCCTGACTATTTTCTTCATGAATAATGGTTAGATATAAAAGAAACTGTATAATCACACAGGCTTGCATTTTACTTGTATATAATAATTGATAAGAATAGCATAATGTCTTAGATGAGGCATATTTTTAAAACAGTGTTTATTTATTCACTAGTCATGGTAAATATTGCTAGAAACTCCATTTCTAACACATCTGTGTAACTAATCAACAACCGTAAGGCTAAAGCAACTAGTACACAATGTCTCCCTCACTGAAAAGTGGCAAACTCCCTTGTGTTAATGATTAAAAATATTTTCTCATTTCTTCTGTGAGAGAATAATCTTGATGTCTTGAAAGTTATTAGTCATCTCATTTGGAAAGTAGGATGGAATGAGCACCTAGACACTACGTTTTTGTTGATGTTGTTGTTGTTGTTGGAGTTGTTGTGTAAATATTTATCAGGGAATACTAACAAAAACAACAAAAATACAAAAAACACAGTCCATACATTTCTAATTTTAAAGTATACCCTATCAGTGCCTAAAATGGAACCAATCAAGATTACATGGTGAAAAAAATATTATTGTAAGAAAATATTTTTCAAATACTAATTGCTTCAAGCTTTTAGCTCAGTTGGAAAGAATGGGTGTTAATTAGCTTTTGATCCCCATAAGGGTAAATTAAATTTATACAGAGAAATCTCAGATCCCTAGGCACAGATTACACCCTAATGTCTCAGCTGGTGATCCAGTAAATGCATTCAATTGATCACCATGGGGTTTGGTGTGAGAAGTTGGATGCTTATTGTAAATTCATTACAAACAATGTAAAAATAACTTGAAAAAACTTCCAACTCACAGTGGGTAAATCATATCATTTTCATATACAGAAGAACAAGTTGAAAAAGTACATTTGGCAAAATACAGCAATCAAAGTAACTGAGACTTTGCTTCTGAGTAACCACAATAAAAATCATGTATGGCATCAGATCAATAGCCTATTCAGAGACCCTACAAAACAAATTTATTTTAAATTTCAAAAAATATCAAATTACATCTATCGTAAATATTAAATGACTGTTATGAATCTACATTGGAACTTATAGATCTACATGTACAAGCAAACAGTTACTTTTTAGATGTTTACAATGTGTATACATAATGATCCATGCTGAGAATATGGGCTTTCTTCATTGAACACAATTAAAATTTCACATATATGCGAAAGAAAAGAGTGAAAAATAAGCAGATAATATGGGGTGAATTAATGAGCACCTTATTAATTTCAATGTACTCTTTTAACCTTCAAATCATTGGGTACTTCAGATTTTTTTTATATTATACTAAAATGTCACTTAAAATCAAGTGCTATTTTTTAAATATAATGATCTGTGTTCTTCTTAGGCATATAACGCTTTTCACCTCAACTGAATAGCTTCTCTTATATAATCTATAAGAATTTACTCACCAATTAAGTTAAGAAGTTTAATAGCTTCTAACTTCTACTCATGATAGAAAAGTCAAGGTCCTGATTAAGCAAATATGGAGCTGAATTTGTTTCTTCAGTTTTCAAAAGAGAAAATAGATTCACAAAGTTATGTAGCATGCCCCACACGTAACCGCCCAACAGGTTCACGTTGCCTGTTGCCTAGACAGAGGTGATTTATCAAGACAGGGGAATTGCAATTGAGAAAAAGTAATTCACGCACAGCCATCTGTGCAGAAGACTGGAGTTTTGTCATTACTCAAATCAGTCTCTCCTATCCAAGATCAAAGTCTTTAAAGATCATTTTGCAGTAAGGTCTCTGGAAGTGGCAAGTGCTGATTGGTAAGGCTGGAGATGGAATCATAAGTAAGATTTCTGGCTGTTTTCTGTTCCTGAGTGGGATCACAGAACTGGTTGAGAAAGATTACTGGTCTGGGTGATGTTAGCTGATCCATGGAACGCAGGGTCTACAAAAGATTTCATGCGCTGGTCTTAGACTTTACAATAGTGATGTTATCCCCAGAAGCAATTTGGGGAGATTCAGACTCTTGCAGCCAGAGGCTGCATGACCCCTGGATTTCTACAAGGTTTCTAATATCATGGCTAATTTGTTAGTCCTACAAAGGCAGACTGATCCCTAGGCAAGAAGGGGGTCTTTTTGGGAAAGACCTATTATCAATTTCGTTTCAGAGTCAACCAAATACCTTCCCTAGGTTAGTTTGACACACATCCAGGAATGAACAAGGACAGCTTAAAGGTTGGAAGCAAGACGGAGTTGGTTAGGTCTGATCTCTTTCACTGTCATAATTTCCTCAGTTACAATTTTTGCAAAAGCAGTTTCACAAATACTGTTATTAGGTGAAGACGAGATTCAGTCTATGAGTGGCCATAGCGATTTTTTTTTCCAGCATACCTATCTGCCTTCTAAAGGACCTTCTTGTCTCTGTATCTCTCCCCTTCTCTCTCTAGCATTGTGGTAAGCAGTTATCCATGTGGGTTCTGCATGAGGCATAAAGATCTAGACAAAATCCCATCTCCGCTGCTCAGCATCTGTGTGACTTTGAAGAAGTTACTTATTTCCCTCAGTTTTGTTATGAGCAAAATAAAAATGGTAATAATGATTATCTCACAGAGTTGTGGGAAGGATTAAAAGTACATAGTACCTGTAAAGTGTGTAGCACAGTGGCTATCACATATTAAGTACATGATAACGCTAGATATAGCTATCACACAAGTAGGTAATAATGCTAGCTGTAACTATAAACACCCGTGTGAGTTTGGGCAAATTATTTTACCTCTCTCTAGAGTTTGATGTCCTCATTAATAAACAAAATTAGTGTAATGTTCTCTTCCATAAGCCTATTATTTTTGCTATAAAAATAATAGCAAGCAATAATGTAATTATAATTAAGTAAATTAACATTTTAACAACTCTTCATGGAACTATATTCAGTACAAAACAATCTGTTTTGTGTCCCCAACTAAGGGGCTGATTTTTGTATTTCAAAATGAACTTAGCCATTGAAAAGAACATTGGAGAAGAAAGCAGCTGAGGTATTTCTGTAAGTATTACATAATATATTCTGGAAGAGAAATAAGACCTTAGTATGCAATTATTTTAAAGGCTATGTGTAATTAATAGAGTTGTAGGTACTAGAGAGAAGCCCTATTCCTATTCTAGAGACTCCTAAAACATTTGATGAGAAAAAAGCTATATATGATATGCAGAATAGTATAACAATGATTACTCAGTGAATTGATGGTATTAATTACTTAATATATGAAGTCTTTGCCTTGTGATCACTCTGCTCCACCCATATTGCAAAGATGCTTTCCTAGAAGATGCTGAATAAGCTCCTGTAGTAAGGTCTTTGAATGTGGAATTCTCTGTTTGATTATGTCTTGCTCCCTATTTTCTACAAGGCTTTGCTGAAAATAAAGCACTGAAAGTTCTTCTCTGATTACCGTACGTTAACTTCTTCCCCAGTGAGGCACTCCCTTATCCCTTTTTTCTTTCTACACCTTTCTCTCCTTAAGAATATTTTTAAAATCTGTACCTCTTGTCACTGTTTAACATATCATGTATTTTACTTATTTATTGTGTTTATTGCCTCTTCTCTTGAAATGTAATTTTTTGAAGACCTTTTTTTCTGTCTTTTATTCCCACTGCAATAAATCAGTGCTTAGAACATTGCCTATCTTATAATAAACAGGCATTCAGTAAATATGTTAGAGGAGTAAATAAAATAGCTCCAAGATATTGCAAAAAGTAAACGTAAAAAGAGGCAGTAGTTATCACTAAGCAGGGTTACTAGAAAGCTGTGATATAAACATGGAAGAAAAATACACTTTTAACTTTATTTACTTTTTCTACTTTTTGAATCAACAAATTCAATTTCATGCATTCATATTCAAAAGTAAATATTTTAGAAAAAAAGGGTGTCTCACAGAAACTAAATACTGGAAGTAATTGAGAGAAATAAGTTGGCTGACCTCAGATTAATCTTCCACCTATCTTCTGTGAATCACCACTAGATTTTTCTAAATGTTTATTACACAAGTAATTTTATTTCCTTTATTTTTATGGTTTTAATATTTTTGTGAGTGGTTGTTTCTCAAATAATAAACTTCAAGAAAATTGTTTAACTCTTTTGGGTTCTTGAAAAAATCAATTCCTGTGAAATTCCATCTGTGTGTTTTGGCAGACTTTTTGATATCAACATGTTCACTTTTTATTCCCCAAGAGAGTTGGGAAAATGAGCTTTTGTTCACACCTACATTTTTTTCTCAAGGTAAGTTTTCCCTTATACAAAGAAAACATCTCCTTCAATTACATCCAGGCCACATGATACAAGAAATAGCAAGTTCATGCCAAATGTATCAAAAGTATTGCAGTGGGAACTTAAAAGTCTTTTTCTGAATCCCTCTGAAGTGGCACTATGCAGGTGAAACTAGCCATATGCAGCTATTTAAAATAAAGATGAATAAAATAAAAGATCAAGTTTTAGTTGTACTAGCCACATTCCAAATACGCAATAGCCACATGTGGCAGGTGACTACCATGTTGGAGAGTATATCACTACCGCACTGTAAGAATGGTTCTCCTGTCCTACCTGAGGCTATGGCAACAACAACAAGTTAGAAATCTAGAAATTATAAGTATGTAAACACATATTGAATTGGCTTTTTCAAAGCAAGAAGTATTCTTTTTAACTGCATCCTGGCCATTCTTTGGTCAAATACTACATGATAAAAAGCTGATAACAGCCTCCAGTGGAGTGCTTGCACACATTGAACTTGCCAGGTTTTCAGTAAATATGTGCTGAAAGAATTAACTAATTATTATTTTATGATGATTTGTCATGTGCAAAACACTGTTTACATCCTTTGCAAGAATACACACACACACACACACCCTCCCAGAAATTATTACTTTAAAGCTATCATTTTATTCTCTATTTCTGAGTCAGGTTAATTAAAATTTGTAGGACGCCATTGTTTTGCACCGAGTTCCTACACTAGATCCCAACAGACCAAACGAAAACAGAGCAAACTGAACTGTGAGGAAGTAGGAAAATCCTCAGACAGACAAGTGTTTTCCTGAAAACAGGAGTTTCAACAATCAGTTGGAAAGAATCCAGTCAACCTCCACGGAAATAATAAGGAAGTCTCTACTTTAACTCTTACACGAAAAATAACCTGAAGTACCTGGTATTAACCAATTTGCTCTTTTGACTACCTGTTTTCTTATTCCTACCTTACGAAACCCAACTATTCGCCTATGTCCAACATAGCACCTCTCTATTTTTATATGAGATGCTACTTGATTCACAAATCTCAAATAAAAATCAATAATATCAATGAACTACATTTGTCATACTTTGGTTTTTGGATAGTCATCTCTTGGAAAAAATATTGAATCAGAATTTTCTGACTCAATTTCACTACATAACTGTTTAAAACAAAGAGAATTCTACTCTGTTGGTTTTAATTCAGGGCACAGGAACATTGGCACACCACATTTTTTTGGTCATACCAAATTCTTTCATTTCTTCATATATAAGTCTTCCTAGCAGACTCTGTGCCTGCCGTAATTCTTCTCAGGTATTTCACTCTTATTCCTTCTTTAGAATTTAAATCAATTGCCATCCTTCTAGGTAAGCAAGTATCTCCTGGCCTTCTCAGCGCTATGAGACTCATATAAAATTATTTCATAGCATTGTGTACTTTGCCTTGATATTTGAGTTTGCACTTAAAAGTTTTATTTTGTTGTTTGACAAAAAGCCTACCTTTTTCACTAGAAAATGGGCTTTAGGAAGGCTTGGACTATGACTATTTTTGCTCACCAATGTATTTCCAATAATTGGTAGAAGGTTTACATACGGTATGCTAAAAAAAAAAAAAGAAAAAATGAATGCTACCCCTGCCCCTTCATGACAGCCATCTCTTTCTACACTCCTGGTTTACTGAAATTTACTTAGGCTGTAGTAATAATTCAAGTGCGTGGGTGACAAAAGAGTCTCATTTTGGATCATTGCCTTAAATGCTTCCTTTCTCACAGCAGATTTCAATCTCCTCCTGTTAAAAGATTAATACCATACTGTCAACATAGTGTAGTGGAAGGTATAAAACTGTAGAAATCAGAATACTTCTGTTCTCCCTTATGTTATTTACCTGCTGCATGACCCTAGGAACTGAGCTTCTGTTTTCTGATCTGTGAAATGGGAATAGAACCACCTGTCTTACTTCACTTAGACTTAAATAGTTTGTGTAAGGGTCATGTAATACAACTGTGCAAAAATATTTTTTGATATCCAAATTATTATGCAGAACTAGGGAAGACACTGAAGCTTATGAGTGATATGATTCTTATGTTTTCCTCACTCTCTGCCAAATTTAATTTTTCCTCTTCAGTGACTTTCTTTTTATCTGCCTTCAAACACAGAGAACTCTACTTCACCTCTCTTGCTATATTTGCTTCTCCATCTGTCTATCATCCCATTACTGTTCTCTCTTTTACTACCAACTTTTTGCCTTATTTTCTCATCAGATGAGTTATCTGTAAAATCCTATGGTCTTGCCCCTTTCCTTATCACTTTACCAAATCTGTACTTAAGTGGCATTTTTCATGCCATATGCTATAGCCATTTTATTATGTTGGTACTAACTGAAGCCAAATTCATGCATTCAGCAATCTCTCCCAATTGCTGAACATATAATGACAGTGCTTATAGTTAGTCTACAGTCTAATCTCAGTATTGCTTCTAAGTTTCTACTTAAAATCCACATTAAAATAATGAGTTTTTTTCCTGTATAAAATGATGTGCACTAACATTTGACAATAAATTATGAAGTAAATGATTAGTACACTTTGAGACAACTCTTGAGTCACTGGAATGATTTAAATGAATCGCCAGTTCTGTTTTATTTGTAATAGGAAAAAAGCCACCACCACCACCACCACCACAAAGAATAACAAAAGCTGATCAAAAAGTAAGTCTTAAAATTAATATAAATCAATATAAAATCAACATTGGCTATTACTTCCCTAAGCAAACTTGCCTCTTCTATAGATGTGTTGATAAATATAATATGATACATAGTCAATTGACGAATATGTGTGTGTGTGTGTATGTGTGTGTGTGTGTGTATGTATATATATATATATATGTAAAATTTTTTTCTTAGAAATAGATTTTTTTCTGGGGGGGGTAGCCACAGCACTACTTTTGTGGCCTTTAAGCAAGTCAGTCTCTTGTTAAAAACAATATTTATTGACCTCCTAATATATAACAGTCTCTGTTAAAAATGTTTATATCCACTAATGAAGTAAAAGGCACAAGTCTATCTTCTTACAGTTTATCTGCTTAGAGAGATAATAAACAAGAAAATATACACATGAAATTTAACATAAATATTCATATAAAAATTTGTGGTAGTCGCTACAACGAATACACACAAAATGCAATGATAAAAAATATCGTGGGAATCACCACTAGAATCACATAAGTGTGATATTAACAAGGAGGCTCCTGTGGGAGACCAGACATAAGACGGTGGTCATGTGTTAAAGAAAGAGGCCAGTAAAAGCGGGGAGTAACTGACCTATTTGAAATATAGTTAGGAAGCAGAAACAATGGGTCTTACAGAAAGATTAGGAATATGGGATAAAGGAAAGTTAAGAATTAAGGATACAATAAACTTGCTTAACAGAAGACATTCAAATAGCCAACAGGTATATGAAAAATTCTCAACTCCTCTAATGATCAGGGAAATGCAAATTTCCACAATGAGATGAGAAATCAAATAAGATGAAGACTGAAACATGGTCACTGGATTTGTTTACCTGAAAATAGTTTGTGTAATAAACAACAACAGCAACAATTCCTCACACCCCCCGTCTATTTGAATGTTTGAAGAAAATGTCAGATTGTAATGGGATTTTGTGTAAATACTGAGTGCAAAAAAAAAAAAAAAAAAAAATCTTAACAAAGCCAAACAAAAAATAAACAGCACACACAGACAAATTTATAAGTCTGTGAGAAGTTTGTGAAGATGAGCAAATTAAAGAAGATATTTAATGAAATCTTTTTTGAAAATGATACAATTTCACATATTTATACCCCAAGAGTGGCACAAATTAGGATAATTTTAGGTTGGAATTTTTTCAACCATTATATACTTCGTAGGAAAATATTTCTGTAATATTAAAAGACTTTCATGGGGAGAAAATAAATGTGGTTAATTATTATCCAATTAGCCTGAAGTATTTTCATGGGAAAAACAATGTATGTGTGAAATAATTCATTTATGTGTAGGTCCTAGATATCAATTACAAAAGTGTAATATTTTATACTTTATTTACATAATCAAACTATCAGCATTTTTGTTTTTCATGAAAAAAATAAAACTTCAGACCTTTAAAATCTTAATTCATTAAGAGGAATTTGACTTCTTCTCAGTTTTCTCTCATCTTTAACATTAGAGAATATGTTTCTGCCACACAATTTCTTCCCTGGTAACCAGGATAGAATATCAGAGCTAATTTATGATAGAACAAAAATAAAGTAAGTTGTTTTAATATTCAAATGGTGCTCGCCATTTACTCTACTATGTATTTAAATTCTTTCTGCTGTAATTCAGCCTATTTCTTTTTCTCCTAACATGGTTAAAAATATCGTTTCTAGTCATCAAACCCATGGTTAAAGGCTTAGGCAGGATAGCTTTTGCTGCATTTCAGATCTTCAAAGCAGGGCCTCCGTCTCTTTGAGATGCATATTAATGAGATAGACTAAACAGTGGTACTTTAAAATGCTCTAAGACTCTTTATCCTCAAAATTAGATTCCCTTGCCACCTCTTCCATGCTCCTTCCATGGCATTCCAAGGAAATAAAACTTACAACTTTTTCTATCATAATATAAGGCATTGAAGTGTTGCACAATTCTGTGAATTGTTCTATTCACAGAACAGACTTTCTGAATATAGAAAATTTACTTTTGCTACTTAGTTCCTGAAGTCAACTGTTTTGAAGTGGGTGCAGCCTGGAAATGTTACTCAACTACACTTATTAATGGCAGTCTTTCTGTTATATGGAATAAATAAGATATCTTTCTTAGTATATTTATAGCCTTCTCAGGTGAAGACAACATTTTTCCAATTATTTCCTTTTTCACGACTGACTATTTTTTTCAGATTTTTTGGTATTCTCTTTCAGTCTGAAATCTGACTTTGTTTAGTTAAATCAGAATCTTGAGGGGCAAGATCCATTTTATAAATTCCTGAAGTAATTCCATTTTGGGAATCTCAGGTTAAGGTCATTTTTGATAATTATAACCTCTTTAAGTGATATTGATTGAATCTCTGTACCATGTATACAACATATTTTCACAATGAACCTAAAATATAAGATATTATTAAATACATTTTGCTAATAAAGAAATGCAATTAGAAGTTAAATGCTTGCAAAGACCACCAAATATTGGTTGAATAGAGATCAGATCCTATCCCAGCTCTAGTTCCCAAGCCTGCACACTCTCCATCCTCCCAGTTGCCTTGTGACAGGAGCAGGAAACTGTTTGCATGTCCTCTTGTTTTTAAAATCAACTTTTCTCAGATCTCAGTGCCTTGTCAACCCTATGCTCCTACATCCACACAGCCTCCCATTCATTTACTTTCCAAAATTTGACTCCACATCACCATCTCCAAAACCTCCTATTACTTATCAGACTGAGTAAAGTACACTCATGTAACAACTTGTCTTTTAGACTTATCATTTCAAGTTATAAAAATGTTGATTGACTTATCTCTCTACCTCAGCTAGCTGTGAGATTCTTAAGAGTATAAGGAGGTTACATTCATTTCTGGATCTCCAGGGAGTAACAATCAATGAATATTTATCAAATGGACAGCACTGTGTCTAAGCCACTGTCTCAAATTTAGAAGCAGAGGTATTCTAAAATATTTTATTTCTCAAACATTATTCTTTTATGAATCCATGTAAAAAGTATATAACTGTATAGTTAATGAGGGTTTAAACATGTGTGTGTTTGTGCATGTGCATTTTCTGGGCTTCTAAAACATCTAGCAATCACTAGATTTTGCTAGATCATAAGGAGTGAAAGCACAATCCTGATTCTATTAGCTAGATTCTTACTGCGCAGGAGTGCAAAACTGGGCCACTGAAAGAGGTTTGTGACCTATTTCAATGTAGCAAATTTAGAGTGCTCTATTCTAATACACATTCGGCCAGCATAGGTATCTATTTACCTACCACACTTGGTAATAATATAGAGCTTTGTTTGTAGTTATTTTGCAAGGTATATTTCCATGAAGATTTGCCCTTAGTGGATCAGTTTCGTGCAAACAGACACTGTGAAAACCTTGCTGATGTACATCAACTTGTAAACATTCTTCTCCTGCCCATTCTTTTTCCAGCCCTTTGTGAGTCTGATACTAGCAACCCCTTTTAAGCTGTGTCAGATTGCGTGTTGACTCTGTGATGCACAATCAAAGAAGCATCAACACATTTATTCTCCTTTCTACTCTGATGTTCTACCATTGGAACCTAAGTCTCTGGAGATGAAGTATATTCTATCTTTTCCTTCTCTTTTGATTAGGGTGATAGGCAATACACAAGATACAAATCCTTGCTAGCCAGTGCAGCTTCTAACATGCTTCCCATATTAAATTATCAGGTAAATCAATAGCTTTCTATCCTCAAGAAGTAAAGATTTGAAACTTAACATGCAGCTTGCAGGCCACTCAACAAAGTCATTATATAATAGATTTCATTCGAATAAAATTGCTTCCAGAACTCAAGCTGCTAGTTAGCAGATATAATATTCAGCATCCCTCAAGAATATGCTTCAATCAAAACAATGTTAAAAATGAGCAAAGTAAATGAAGATATATTTTATCATTGGGCAGTATCAAAACAAATAGAGCCACTGCTCATTGTGCAATTCATGAGACTGATGCCTTAACTATTGATTTCCTACTCACTGTCATTGTAAGAAGGCATTTTATTTTTGCCTATGTCATAAATCCGACTTTAAACAGTGTAAGAAGCTTTTAGCAAGAAAATTTTACATCTGTTTATGTCTGAAATTAAAACCACCAGAATTGAAAGGAAGAAAAAATAACCAAGGGGGTTTTCAAAAATTTAAAACTCCATCACGCATAAATGGAGCTCATCAAAGAAAGTAATTTCCCTGCAGAAAACACTCCATCTTTTGTTTTATGTAAGTTATCAACATGAATATTTTATTCTCAATGAAACTGGCTTTTCCCCTTTGTGTTTCCAAGTTTTCACATGGTGTCTCAAATAAATAGGCTTCCTTCCTTCCAGCCCACTCTATTATTCAGGTCAGTTGTGATAAAATATCTTCCTTGTCTACTGTAAGTAGTAATTATAGATTAAACTTTACTAATTCAATATTTTTTATTCTTAATATTGTTATGTTTTGGAGACTAGAAACACTGACCACTTGAATTTTCCTGCAGTAACAGAAAATCATTTTTTTTTCCAGGTTGGAGCACATTATCTAGTGTACCTATCAAACTGAAAAGTGTATTTTAGTTTATTTTCATTCTTGATGCCAAACTATGGCATAACACCTCCATGGAATGA
This sequence comes from Colobus angolensis palliatus, assembly GCF_000951035.1. NCBI lineage: Eukaryota > Metazoa > Chordata > Mammalia > Primates > Cercopithecidae > Colobus > Colobus angolensis. The sequence continues at coordinate 4,114,233 of NW_012114544.1, read as the reverse complement.
TAACTCTAGTTGTTCAATTTACTGTAGCCAGTCCAATCAGCCTAACTGGATGCTATAATCATTGAGTCTCATTTGCCTAGGACTGCACTTCGATGGATGGTTTTTCTGCCTCCTCACCTACTGACTTAACATTCAAGTCACTTGCTGTTTCTGCTTGCTCTGACTATATCTTGGGTAACTACATTGTGGTGTATGCAACATCAAATTTATTCTTTTATTTGTAGATATATCGAAATAATATTTTATTGTTGTTTACATTAAAGTTTCCAATCAGAATTAAAATGTACTGTTAACAATTGATTGAAAAACTAAAGCAAATATAGCCATTAGTCCTATCTTCTGTGAGTCTGAGAGATAAAATTTAAAAATTAATTTTAACCCAGAATGAAAATATGTTTATAATTTTAAGCTTTTGAATAGTAATATATAAGTTCACTCCCTATGTTTTCAGATATTCAGCTAAATAAGATGTTGTTTGTTAGGTTGAAATTCCTATAGTTCAACTTAGAAACAATCTTACTTATAAAAGTTTCAAGTTCTCAAGCCCTCATAATTTATAAGCAGAAATGTTTTTCACATTGATGATAATTTCCTTATATACCAGATCATAACATTCAAATCCTCACACAACCAGTTAACATCTCAATTGCATAACTGAAGAGAGTATTCATAATTTATTTGATATTAAAAATTATTCTGATTATAATGGATGCTGGTAGAACCCAAGCTGAATATTTGCAAAGTAATTCTTTTCAAAGGAATATAATGAAAATGGAAAGTACTATGCATTCTTTAACTTCTGCATAACTTTATATAGCTTGTATCTTATAGCCATCTAACCAAAAAAAAATGAAATACTGAAAAATAATAAATAGGAAAACATCAGTCATATTTGTTCTTGCTAGATTAGCTTACTCTTAAATAAAGCCCTATAAATAGGGCTTTGATCATAAACTATGTCAAAGCTGAGTTTTTGACAAATATGACTTTCAGCTTCCTTCAGTCTCTGGTTTCTGTATAGCATTGCCCTTTAAAAATGCAACCATAAATCAGTAGCGTTACTTGCACTGTAATGTAAAAATGACAAAAACTATAGCATAACTCACATAAATAGAATGTTATGCTAATACTCAAATCCTTCACTCAAGGCAATAGAATTTAATTTTGAAGCAAGGCAGTCATTCATCCTTTCCATTAAGCATATTCTAAAAAAAAAATAAAGTGATTAAACCATATTATCCCTATTTTATCCTGATGGTCTACCATTATAAATATTTGTCACCACCCCTTAGTCCTATCATTCAAAATATAAATATAACAGCAGCTAATATGAAAAAATAATTTTACAAGTAACTAGATTTTCCCCAATTTTATATTTAGGGCTATTCAATAAATTTTAACTATGAAACCCCCTCTTCACTCAATTCTTAAATGTAAGTTGTACATTGAAGATCTTTCAATTTAATTTTTCTTAGTAACATCTACCATGTCGTTTCTTTTAAGGATAAGAGCAGCGATTTATTAAAATGTTTAAAGCAGAATAAAGATTTAAGAGCTTCATAAACTTGGCTTTGAATCATTAAAGACAGTTCAAATTAGTTATAAGGTGTGTCATCTATAACAGGTTTTACTAAAAGAAAACGGTTTGGAAAGCTAAAGTATTCTCACCAAAAAATGAAAACATCTTAAAACTATGGGAGTAATAGTATTTCTTATGAACACTGGCTTCATTAGGATGACTTAAATTTCAGCAAATACATTTTAAATGATACCATTTAATTAGACATAAGGGGTTATAAAACCATCTAATAAGTTTAGCTTAATTCTTAGTTGGGCTACTAATAAGTACTCATGCAAGTCTGGCTGTGAATAAAGTACTCAAGCATAATGTGTCAATAAAATTAAATGTAAGCAAAACATTTTTATCTGAAAATTTCCATAGCTGTCTTTAGTCTTCAGATATGTATACTTACTGGGTTCCAGACAGATAAAACAATCTTTAAAAAACATAAAAATGTGCTATTCCCTATGATCAATTGTTTCTAGGTAGATTTTAATTTGGGAAATTCAAAACTAAGTTCAGATGCAATAATTAACTTTTTTCGTGTTATTTTTGGTTTATCTATAGCTCCTCACTCTGATATTCATTACTTTTAAATTTATCATGCTTTAAATATGAATTTTAATTTATATATTTTAAAGAAATATTTAACTTTAGCATCTACCAAAGGATATATATAAATTTTACCATATTAACATAACTTTAGCATTCATATCTCTTATAATTTTTTTCAAATATTTAATGTTTCACAAAATGCAAATTTTTTTCTCATGCAAATTCAACTGTACCCCCAAACAAAGGTTAGATTGTTCATAAAATTTGCATTATATTTGTTTATATACAATAGTACAACAAATGAAGAAGTGAGGCAACTGTTAAAGTAATTTAGGCCAAAACACACACCCTTTCATTTAAAATAAGCGTCAGATTTGAAAACTTTCGGTTTAGTTGTTTATTTTTTTTGACTCTACATGGAAGGTGTGCAAAGTATTCTAAAATAACTAAAGAAAAATAGTCACAAACACTTTTGAAAACATAACCTACAAAAGTTTAAATTAGCAAAATTTGCAACAAATTATTATAATTGATAATGTGCAATAATATACTATATTACTTGTGATAAATAAGAGGCTGTTGCTCTCCCATTAAAGGTTTACATTTTATGCGAAAATAGTATTAAAAAAGATGAGGCCAATAATAATTAAAAGTGATAATTATTGACATAATGATGAAGTATCAGGAGCCAACATTAATAGTTTATTAAGCATGGATATTTGCTAAGTACATTTTAACATTTAGTGAATTGTTCTATACCTAAATTTCTGTAGATTTCATCATAACTTCCTACGCCAGTTGCTGATGTCTTACTCTATTTCTGTGTGTGTTGTCTTATAGTTGAAGTACTACATTGTTTTAATCAGATCTTTTTTGTTAAAGATAGGATAATTATTGGAAAGAACTAAGAATTTTGAGTGAATAAGGCCTAAAACTCATTGTAAGTGGAAATACATAATAAATATATTTTTGTCAGTGCTAGAATAAGCTGTCACTGATATTCTCCTTGTATAAAAGATACGGTGAAGAATCACTAGTTTGCTTGTTTGTTTGTTTGTTTCTGAGACTGAGTCTCACTCTGTTGCCTGGACTGGAGTGCAGTGTCGCTATCTCGGTTCACTGCAACCTCCGCCTCCCGGGTTCAAGCAATTCTCCTGCCTCAGTCTCCCGAGTAGCTGGGATTACAGGCTCCCTCCACTGTGCCCAGCTAATTTTTTGTATTTTTAGTAGAGACGGGGTTTCACCGTGTTAGCCAGGATGGTCTCAAACTCCTGGCCTCGTGATTTGCCCACCTCAGCCTCCCAAAATGTGGAGATTACAGGCGTGAGCCACCGTGCCTGGCCAGAATAACTAGATTTTTATATTCTATGTCACCAGCCCTGGTATACCCAGTATTGAGCCTATGCAAAAATGAATAAGCCAACTAAGTATATAACTTTACTTTGGGGAAAATGTCCAGAAATATTCCACATATCCACCACAACTAGTTACCAAATCTTTTCAATTTGACTAGAATTAAATAAGTAATTTCATTGAAAGCATCACTTTGACAGAGCCAATAAAGTGGAATTCATTGCCTCATTTGCAGAGTAAACCAAAAAACCCACAAAAACCAAAAACAAAACAACAAGTACATTTATCTCATGGAGAAAATAAGAATAGATGATTTAGTAGAGTTATATCTTCTCTATTTTTTCCATCTGATGGGTTATCAGATTAATCACTGTTAGCTTAGAAACATGAAAAACGAAACCTAGAAAGACTGAGATATAGAAAGAAAAAAGATAGTGAAGAAGATGGTTCCCAGAAGATACCAGGACAGAGATCGGACGTGGTAGAAGCAGGTTATACCCTCTTTAATTCTGAAAACGATGCCACACATAAGGAAGACAGTCACCCTGTTAATGATGATAAAGATTAACACTTTGGCACTCTGATTTTAAACAATTGTCTCTGGAACCTCTGCCATCACAGTCACAGACACTGTTGTCAAATAAATTAATTTTCTTTTTTTTATTTTTTTCAAATATTATTTTTTGTTATACTTTAAGTTCTAGGGTACATGTGCACAATGTGCAGGTTTGTTACATATGTATACATGTGCCGTGTTGGTGTGCTGCATCCATTAACTCGTCATTTACATTAGGTATATCTCCTAATGCTATCCCTCCCCTCACCCCCACAATAGGACCCAGTGTGTGATGATCCCCTTCCTGTGTCCACGTGATCTCATTGTTCAATTCCCACCTGTGAGTGAGAACACGCCGTGTTTGGTTTCCTGTTCTTGCGATAGTTTGCTGAGAATGATGGTTTCAGGCTGCATCCACGTCCGGACAAAGGACATGAACTCATCCCTTTTTATGACTGCATAGTATTCCATGGTGCATATGTGCCAGATTTTCTTAATCCAGTCTGTCACTGATGGACATTTGGGTTGATTCCAAGTCTTTGCTATTGTGAATAGTGCCACAATAAACATACGTGTGCATCTGTCTTTATAGCAGCATAACTTATACTCCTTTGGGTATATTCCCAGTAGTGGGATGGCTGGGTCAAATGGTATTTCTAGTTCTAGATCCTTGGGGAATTGCCACACTGTTTTCCACAATGGTTGAACTAGTTTACAGTCCCACCAACAGTGTAAAAGTGTTCCTATTCCTCCATATCCTCTCCAGCACCTGTTGTTTCCTGATTTTTTACTGATTGCCATTCTAACTGGTGTGAGATGCTATCTCATTGTGGTTTTGATTTGCATTTCCAGGTGTTGTGTGTCTCAATTTCTTTTGGCTAGGAAAAGGAATTCCCTTCCCCCTTGCGCTTCCCAGGTGAGGCGATGCCTCGCCCTGCTTCAGCTTTCGCTGGTCGGGCTGCATCCGCGGAGCAGCGCCAACTGTCCGACATGCCCCAGTGAGATGAACCCAGTTGAAAATGCAGAAATCACCTGTCTTCTGTGTTGCTCACGCTGGGAGCTGGAGGCTGGAGCTGTTCCTATTCGGCCATCTTGGACGCGCCAATCATTAAATTAATTTTCAAATGAATGTAACCAACATTGAATACATACATACTTTAAGTAGACTGGCACCTATTACATCAACAAAACTAAGTGATGCTGTAATATTTGATAGTATGATTCTTCAGTCAATTATCAATTCAGATTTAATAGTAAGAATTTCTTGCAAGATGCCTTGTAAAAAAAATATTTTAAGAGACATTCATGGTTGGGCATGGTGGCTCATGTGAGTAATCCCAGCACTTTGGGAGGCCTAGGTGAGTGCATCACTTGAGCCCAGGAGTTCAAGACCAGCCTGGGAAACATGGTGAGCCCACATCTTTACTAAAAATATAAAAGTTAGCTTGACATGGTGGCACATGCCTGTAGTACCAGCTACTTGGGAGGCTGAGGTAAGAGGATCACCTGAACCCAGGAAGTCAGGGCTGCAGTGAGCCAAGATTGCACCAATGCACTCCAGCCTGGGCAACTGGAATGACACACTGTTTCAAGAAAAGAAAAAAGAAAAAAAAAATCACAAATATTTGCTCTTTCTGACCTTTATTTCAGGAAAACAGGAAGAGAACAGGTAAGAGTCTCTGCAGCTCAAGCCTCTGTGGCTACACTGTTAGGGAAAAAACGGAAAAGGAAATCTGAATCTGATAGTGGTAATGAAAGATACAGTCAGGGAAAGGATGTACAAAAAAAGTAAAAGCAGTGCTGAAGCATAACAACAAATGACATCAATAAGGACCTGTTTCATGGGCAGAGACCTACGCATTGCACAAGGTCTCACACTTAGAAGAGTTCCATACTTGGCTCTGCTGCTGCCATCATGAAATTATGAATAATTTTTGAACAAAGGATCTATATTTTTATTTTTCATCAGCTCTAGTCCTAAAACTGGCTTAAGTTAAATGTGTTTCCTAAGCAAAGAGAACAGGCAAGTTGAGAAGTCAAGAAAAGCTCAAAAACCACAACAAGAAGCCTTCCAGAAAGGGAAGAAGGCTATTTGGAGATCAAGACACAAAAGCAAAGAGGGATTGGTTCATGGTATTTGCTGAAAATGGTTGTTCTGAAGATTGAAATTTTAGATAAGTGCCAGGATTCATGGATAGGAATATGAACATAAACTATCAATAGGAAACATATAGGTGAAGAGATGATTATTGGTACTCCTCAAAATTTTAAGGGAGATTTTTAAAGAAATGTCATTTCAAAGAATAACAGGTGCAACAACACATTAGAGTAATACTAATTATGGAGTAACACTAATTAACAGAAGCACTCCATTTCAATGAGCAAATAATGTTTTATCAAAATAATGAAAGTATATCCAGTTGTTGGATATATTTTGGGCATCTAACATTCAGAATGGAGCCCTGGAATAGATAGAGTCTACTTTAGATTTTCAAGTGGACTTACGAGGTAGTATCTTCAGTTTTTCTTTGACTTTGTGTAAATCAAACATGACTATAAAATTTTAGTAATTTCGTTGAAAATAGAATTCTTATGTACATTCTATGTTAATATATGCTTTTTATTTCTGAAAAGCTTTTATAAAAATCCTATAAAGGATCATTTCAAGAAATAATACTGCTTACACCATCTCCCATTTTCAAAAAAGCATTTCTACATAAACCTCTCTACTTGGAGATTTATTTATGGGAAACAAATAGTAGATTAACACATGTCAAAATTGTGTTTATGAACAACTTTTGTCTTAAATTACTCAGTGCTGTAATTTAAAACAATTCTCTGTCAAGTATCAGAACATATTGGAAATGAAGATGATTATAATTTTATTCTAAACAATAAATAGACTGACATTACATTAAGGCAAAGTGCCAATGTATTAGAGTTTAATATAGTTTTATTGGAAAAGAAATTTCATTTACAATTACATAACATCCAGGCTATACCTCCGTTCAATAAAAACCTAAGGGAAAAAAATGAGGTAGCATAAGAAATAACCCCACATGTTAAACCTAATGATCCACCTGTTTGCGTGAATGTATGTGTTGATTAACTGTTAAATATGAAAATCCTACAGAAGATATAACACTCCTTATTTTGCTTCATCCTTGTACAAAATATACAATTTGGTTTGTCAGTAAAAATAAGTGGTAAAAATAAGACAGAAATCCAAGTAATCATTTATTTTGTTACTCTCTATCAAAAGTGCAATTACTAACGGCAAATTGAATAAATTATTTTCTCACTAAGAAGATTGTATTCTGGATCAATGTGTGGATGAATGGTTGGACTGTAAGAACAAGGAGCCTCCTTGAAGGGCACAGGCTTTGAAACTGAACACATACTTGAATTGTACCTGGAATATCCTCAATTCCTGCTTTATGTTGGAAATTTATATATCATCTCCAAGTCTCAGATTTCATACCTATAAAACGGGTTTCATAAGCTCAGATTATTGCAAGAAATAAGATCACCTGGAACATAATAAATAAAAATAAATTGAATAAAAATAGATCTAGATTGCCTTATAAATACAAATCTACATTGGGTCTGATTGCAACAGACCCCATACCTGAAATGGAATTTTATAAGAAAAAATATAAATGATGGCATTAAAAAAGCTAGAATTAATTTCAATTTGATATGTGAAGAAATATAGGGTTATGAAAGAAGTAGCATATTTAGGAGAAATAGTCTGATTTTATAGGAATATTTGAATTATCCTAAAGTGAGTGAAAACTGGGATACGTTAGACAAAATTTTAGACATAAGCAAACTCCACATGCTTCGACTTAGATAAATAATCATTAAGAACTATGATGGCTGGAACTTGTGTTCATTTCCCCATGCAAAATTAGAATAGTCCTTGCCCTTATCTCTGTCATAAGAATATTATCATAAAACATGCTTGAAAGCACTTTGAACTGTTTGAAAGATTTGACACATGTGTTTGTGTACATAAGCTCCACTTCCTCCTGAGGGGCTATGGTATTATTTGGATTATTTCTTTAAGTGGTGTTCCAGGATGGGCTCTCTTGGCCACTTTACCATCACTCTAATAACTGCGTTGCTGAAAATTACTTCTTGTGTCTGGTTCTCCAGCAGAAATGATTAAATAGCTCACATAATTCAGAATCATGAATTTCAATTTTTTATTTTGGACTCTATCCATGCGCAGAAACTTAAATAAGTGGCACCAAAAATATCTTTATTTATACTATAATAAATTGCTTTACCCAGTAAGGTCAAATTACTCTCCTTGTGGAATTACCTTGAATACACTTAAAGAATTAGATAAATCACAGATGACCTTTTTTTCCTTTCCTCCATTTATCTGATTAAAGTCACACTTCATTTTAAGAAAATCATACTTTGGAAGTTTTGTGAACTCATCTGACTATGTCAAACACAGATTTTTGCCAAAGTCAAAAGACCTCTGTTAACAAGCATGGAAGCCAAGGATCTTGATGATTACTTCTACAAGTAATAATCAAATTCCAACATGGCACAGTGTAAAACAATGTATGCTCTCTTGATGTTAAAATCCCTGAAATGTCTCCCTTCCTCTTGATTTGGACCGTGTTATAAGACCAAAAATTTTCTTTTTAAGGCACTAAAAGCTCTTATGTGCTTTACAATGGGGTATATTAAAATATCAATTCCTCAAATACATAAGAAATAATTCAGATGATCACAAGCACTAGCAACCTTTCTTTTATTATGGCCATGATAATCAGATCATTGTCTCAAAAGAATTGCAAAGACATTTTTTTTGCACTGCTTTTGTTCCAGAAAATAGTATCCAGAGAAATCCCTGGTATTATTTGCCATCATCTTGACATATTGCTACTTCTACACGTAAAAATATTTGCATCATTGACATATACATCCATAGACTTGCTAGCTTATTTCGTTTGACATTGTAACATCATATCCGTGGGTTTATATTATAAGAATCTCATGAGAATGTCAATGACACAAAATCCCATTATCTTGGAGGGGAATTAGTGACATGAGAAAAATAGTGTGAAAAATGACTGGATATTTCATTTCTGGGAAACTTGCTTTATTAAAATGAAAAATACTCAAATTATTTAAACTAATTTCTATATGATTTTCTCTTTTAAAAACATTATTTTTTCATATTTAAAAGATAAAGTAGCAAAATGTGTTGGATAAAATAATTTGGTATTTTTTTGTCTTGGTATCTTAATTTATTTGACAATTTTAATGGCAATGTTACTCAGGCCAAAAAAGACAGGGAGGGAGGTCTTCTTCACTTGTCACTTGCTGCTCCACAGCATGAGTACAGAAAAATCTGGTAGGGATTAAGGCAGTGTATTGAAATCTTAAGCCAAATACTATTTCTGTTACTAATAAATTAGAAATCACTAGGTTGATTTAAAAGCCATCTGGGGATAAAACTCAAATACTTCAAATTTCACAATAGATAAGAAGGCCCTTTTCTTTTATTTATATTTTTATTTTATTTTAATTCCATTTTGAAGTATGACATCCTGTCTCATCCCTTGGTTACAGCATGGGACAAGTTATTTAGTGACAGCTACAGGAATAGCCTCCACTGCAGTTACTTTCATTCACAGCATGAAGGAAAATGAGTTGGATGCTTTTCAGTTGACAGGGCAGAACTATGAATCTTTCAGATGTTCCCAATTTTGTATGCTGCTAGCCAAATCATTTTTATTCCTCTTACTGATATGGATATTAATGTGTAAGTTTCCCTAGAGTCTCTTGCTTTTATGCAAAAGAAGGGCTGGGTGTTTTGCAAAAATGGGATCCTATATGAGTTTTCTTTCTGACTTTATGGAGTCCAGGAGTACCTCACATTCATTTATAGCTCAGCTGACAGGGGCACAATGCACATTGTTACTCATCTGCCCAGTGATTTAAAATCACCTGTTGGCGACTACTGCTGATATTAGCTCAATTATTTTGTTAGATGTATTGCTTATAAAATATATGTATGATGAAGACAAAAACCTTTTGTAGATTTCTAATCTTCTTAAATCTTTATTAAAAACTGGAAAATTTCCATTCATGGACAAGTTCAGTTCTCAGTAGTTAAATGATGGACGTGCTATTTTGATAACAAATCATTATTATTTGGGCTGTCCGGGTGGAAAGTGAACAGCTTTTGTAATCAGGCAGAAATGACAGGGAGTTATAGTCCTCTATTTATTAGCTGGGAGACATCAAACAATGGCAGGAATAGAATTGATTTTTAGGATAACTTTGAGAATTAAATGAAATAGTTCCCATACAGCTGTGATGGTTAATTTTGTACATCAACTTGACTGGGCCTGGGGATGCCCAGACAGCTGGTTAAACATTATTTCTGGGTGTTTCTGTGAGGGTGTTTCCAGAAGAGATCAGCAAGTGAATTGGTGAACTGATAGGCATCATCCAGTCCAGTAAGGACCTGAATAGAACAAAAAGGAAGAGGAAGGTTGAATTCGCTCTCTACCTTAATGCTTGAAGTGGGACATCAACCTCCTGCTCTCAGTGCTTCTGGCCTTCAGACTCAGACTGAAATCTACATCATTGGCTCTCTGGCTCTAAGACTTCAAACTTCACTACTGGTTTCACAGTATCTTCAGCTTGCACATAGCAGATGGTGGGACTTAGCTTCCACAAACATGTGGACCAGTATCATGTGTGTATATCTATATATGTGTGCGTATATACATATTTCATACACACACACACACATTTTATTGGCTCTGTTTGTTTGCAGAACTCTAATACCTAGCAGAGGTCTGCCAGACATGTACAAAAGCACCTCCATTCATGAACGTTTGGATTACCTTTTTCACAATAGTTCCAAGAAGAACACATGTTCATTTTTGCAGTAACAATTTTCTCAGTAATTAAAAAAAAATAAGCTTTGACTTTAAAGCATCTAGATGGTCTAGATATTGTAGTCCACATTTATTGTGACTCAGAATTTGAGTGGAACTCAAGCATCAGTATCAATATTTTAGACAAATTTTAATGTTTTATTTATTCACGCTTGCCTTCTAAATGCTCTTCTAACCTCTTTTGGCGTTCCTAAAACTTTGTTCCCATTGAAGAGGAAGCATGTGTTTCCAAGAGTTGTCTGTTTTTATTACCTATAAGTTTGCAGAAAAGATGGAACAAGAGTGAGACACAGAAAAATACTTTCTCAGCCTACATATGTGGTGAGAGAAGCTGTGTTCATAAGGTTTACTTTATTTTACGTTAGTCATTTTACCCAAAATATTTACTTAGACGCTGTTTTTCTTTCCCTACTTATTGATTTGAAATACATTTTACATGATTAATGTTTTTTATAAAATAATGTTTGTTTTGTTCATAAATGTTTGCCTTATGAATTATGTGAAAATGAATCTAATTTTTGGAGGACTGAGAAAAATTATATTTTTCATCTAAATCAATAAAGACATTTTAATAAACATATTCTACTTTAAAATTAATAATAGTGTTAAGTGGAAAGGATAAATAGTATATAAAGTACTCAAAGGGGAAAAATACATTTTATTGGCTCATTGCTGCCATCTGTGAATGAGCCAAAGAGTTTGTGTGAAAACATATTTTTCTGTCTCTGCTTACAGCTCTTCCATCTCTAGGAGTCAACCCTAGAAGAGATTTAATAGATTACATCAAACTCAGGCACCTGTGCTATTTGATTTAACATATAAAATATTAAATATATATACACATGTTTTGTATTACATGTACTATATATAATATATAATATACAATTATCTTATATATAATACATATAATGTATTCTTTCAGTTATAATAAACTATTGAAATAAAGGCTAGAATTTAATTTGAAGTCTTTTAATATCAGTCATGATAATTTTCATATTGCAATAACCAATACTTTTCTGTATTTTAGTAATATAGTTATACATAACATCATCCCTTCTCATACTAAATGCCCACCAGGTACACAGTGTAGTCTCTTTGTATTGTCATTGTCTTCACTCTCAGAATCAGGCTACAGAATAGCCCCACCTGGAGCATTTCAGTGGTAGAGAGAAAAAGAAGCTGACTAATCTCGTAATGACAAATACCCAACCTAAGGTGACACTTGTCCTTAAAGCTTATTGGACAGAACTAGTCACACACATCAGACAAAGTCAAGGGAGATAGGAAGTGAAATTCTTACATACACCCAACAGAACTGGCCCATTTGGAAAATGGCTCTAGTTACTATTAAACTAAAAACTAAGTTGTTACTGGCAGCAAGAGCATCTTGAACACATGTATTTACTCAGCAGCTGCCACAGAGATTGGCACCAAGAAGGTGCCCAGAAAATAGATACTGAGTGAGGAAGATTATTGTTAAAAACAAAATTGAATGTCAGTAATTTTAAAAAGCTATCCTGTCAGTAATCTTAAACTACCTGTTGAGGAAAGATTGAGATTAACATTACACAGACTCAAATCAAATTGGCTTGTGCTTCATGGCAAGTTGTAATCAATAACCTCTAATTCCTTATTTTTAAAATGCAAATGAAACCACCTGCCCTAGGGTAGAATGCAGAAGTACTTTTTAAGCTGCAATATGCTTATAATATTAAATAGATCTCATTTCTGCCATACAGAGATGAAGCCACGCAAGAAAATTCAGCTGGGATAGGTTTATAATCCAAATAAAAAATCAAAATTGCAATTATAAGCACAGATGGAAATATACAGCTCTGGATAGTGTCACTAAGTATAAATCCAGGAACAATTTTGAAGCAAAAAAAAAAAAATATTGATTAGGGAACATAGATTTCCTCAATTGGACAATCTGGAATGCCTGCCCAAATTCCCTTGATTTTTCCCATGCCTTGCCTGCCAGCATTACATGTCATCTTGTAGTCAGTTCACTGACACCCTGTAGCTCAGTTGAATAAATAAATCGGTAAACAAAGAAAAATATGCTGAGGCATGCTGTCACTTAAGAAATAAATGTAGTTGACTAGAATTACAGAGAAAGGAAACAGAATATTGAAGTATAAAAAGAAATAATGTGTGAGTGATTAAATGTGAGGTCGTGCACAGGGAACTGTAAGACAAGTGAAGGAAGAATTATTACAATGGAGACATTTAGACTAAGATGGACAAGGTCTGTGTTCAAAGTACAAATGTGTATACTTTTTTAAAGAAACCTTTGTTTTTGGTAACCCATTAGGTTCTATAAAGCTAATGACTAACCAACTCCAAAATATAAACTATTAGAGAATCCACTTACAGGAGCTTTGAGGTTCAGCCATACTACTGCTGTGCTGAGGACTAGCAATATTCCTTGGATAACTGGATTGCATTGCCTGCTGCTTTTATATCTCATCTCACTTAGGCATGTATTCGATATTCAGAGAAAATTTAGGGTAACTGATGAATGCTACAAGCACAAATGAATATTATTTTTATGCAGATTTTTTGGCAACTGCGTAAAACATTTGGAGAGAGTAACCCAACATCAGAAGCATGGATGGAGGATGGAAGCTTTGCATTCTAATCGTATGCCTGCCTCTAGCTCCATACTTCATCTACTTGGGTCTTCCCTCTGTCTCCTGGCTGCACCATCTGGCTAACTGAACTGAGTTCTCATTGTATACGTTATCTGACAATAGAATAGTGATCATTTAAAATTCAAATAAAGAACTATCAAAGAATTGAGTCATAAATCAAAGTCCCTGTTTTGTCTTATAAACATTCTGAACTTCTAAGTAGCTGTTGGGCATCTCATTTACATTCTAGATCCCTTTATAAGGTAGAAAGATATAACTAAAATACACAGAGAACTTGAAGCCTGAAAGTATTAGGGTTTGTTCTAGCAATTACTAGCAGAACTAGAATGGATCACTTCATGTCTCTTAATGAACAGTAGTTACATCAAATTTTAAAAGAGTATAACAAAGTATTCTGTACTGTCTGTGGGATTA
>NW_012114544.1:4078040-4099478 GCF_000951035.1 Colobus angolensis palliatus | reverse complement strand
AAAATAAAAATATAAACATAAATAAAAATAGAGGTGAGAAGCCACTAGTGAAAAGCACTCAGGGCACAAAACATCACTTCAGATATATAATTCTATAAACCTAGCAGCTGAAACTGCCTGCTGTAACCTGAAACCAGTTTTAACCAATAGCTACTGAAACAACCTGCTGCAACTCTAAGAACAGTTCTGTCCACCACTATCGCTTACCAGTGAGAGCTTGCTGGCTCCTCAAAACCTTGCTAGTGTCAAGACAGTTTCTCAAAGAGCAATAAATAACATTTCTCCTTTTTTGTAAAATGTCTAATCTTCTCTTTGTCCTTCAGACATACCGAAGACCACCTGGTCTGTATGTATGCCCCAAATTGTAATTATTTCTCCCCAATTAAAATATTTTAATTTTAGAGATTTATCTCTATATTTTACTTGACTTTGACAACTTTAACATGTTGTTGAAAAATATGAACATTCTATGAGCTAGCAGGAGAGTAACTTTTATATACCTCCTCATGTTTATGTCCTTTTGTGGAAAAGTGTTTAATTTCTTTGAATAGAAATTTTAGGCTCATATTCCATTTGAAAGATAGTTTGTCTTGTGTTAACTATAACAATATTTAATATTCGCCTCAATAATGGGAACATCCACAGAGATAAACTAGTTTTTGTGTAAGCTCCTTCATAAGGAAAATCATAGCTAACATTTTTTACGTTCTTCCTATTTCCTATGTACAGAATTAAGACTGTGTGTGTGTGTGTGTATAGTTTTATTTGAATAAGAGTTATGTAATGAGGTAAGCAGAGACTTGTTCAAGGTCACTCAATGCAGATGTTTTGTCTCCAGTGCCTTATTCAGTTGACTAAGAAACTCCATACATAACACAGTACTTTGGTGGCTAGCCAGCAGGATATTGGCGTATGTCACAGATTTAAAGAAAATAAAAAGAAATAATGATTTTACATATGTTATGGTATGCCTCAAATAAACCACAATAAAGTGACAAAGAGAAGGTGAATGTTCACTTTGTGGAATGTATTTTATACAGAGGACAAAGGGACTCAATTTATATTCAAAGCAAATCACACATTTTAGGAACAGTTAAATGCTGATTACTCTTCTGCAATTCTGTTTTAATTAAATACTACCATTAAGCACCATACTAAATAATGTGCTAACGTTTCAGTTTGCAGGTAAGATATTAATCTGAGGCTCACCACCACAAAAGTGTTAAAAGATTGGACTTAGAAGTCCAGTGGTTTTCACAGGACTGTCCTACTACAACTCTGTGTTTATAGAGACATCTGCACCTAAACTGTGTTCACCTACAACTGTGATGAACCAGCCTCTCTCAGTACTGCATACACAAATTCAAATGAAGAACACAAGTGATTAGAATTATGGAAATGGAACCGTGAGTTCTGTTATTCTTTTGACTCTAACACTACCGGTTTTGAAACATAATAGGCTATAAACAATGACATTGCAAAGGAACAGAAAGTTTATAAGCAACCCCTCATTTGACAGATTATAAACTGAAGTTTGGAGAACTGAAGGTGTTTTCAAAAGATCACACAGATAGTTGGTGGTGCAATAAGGTGAAATCCCAACTTTGAGCAATTCATGTTATTTTTACGGGTATTAATTCGTTCTTGAAAATAAAAACTTGAGCAAGATTACTACTTAGCTACATCTCACACAAAGGGCTGTAGGTATTGTTTAAAGTTTCAAATGAAAATTATATGTATACAGGAAACAATAAAGAGACTTAGCCTTTACAGTTAAGCAACCCAATCTCTCAGAGCTGTGGTTTCCTCATATTACACAACTGTGTGTGTGCATGTGTGTGTGTGTGTGTGTGTGTATAGTTTTATTTGAATAAGAGTTATGTAATGAGGTAAGCAGAGACTTGTTCAAGGTCACTCAATGCAGATGTTTTGTCTCCAGTGCCTTATTCAGTTGACTAAGAAACTCCATACATAACACAGTACTTTGGTGGCTAGCCAGCAGGATATTGGCGTATGTCACAGATTTAAAGAAAATAAAAAGAAATAATGATTTTACATATGTTATGGTATGCCTCAAATAAACCACAATAAAGTGACAAAGAGAAGGTGAATGTTCACTTTGTGGAATGTATTTTATACAGAGGACAAAGGGACTCAATTTATATTCAAAGCAAATCACACATTTTAGGAACAGTTAAATGCTGATTACTCTTCTGCAATTCTGTTTTAATTAAATACTACCATTAAGCACCATACTAAATAATGTGCTAACGTTTCAGTTTGCAGGTAAGATATTAATCTGAGGCTCACCACCACAAAAGTGTTAAAAGATTGGACTTAGAAGTCCAGTGGTTTTCACAGGACTGTCCTACTACAAATCTGTGTTTATAGAGACATCTGCACCTAAACTGTGTTCACCTACAACTGTGATGAACCAGCCTCTCTCAGTACTGCATACACAAATTCAAATGAAGAACACAAGTGATTAGAATTATGGAAATGGAACCGTGAGTTCTGTTATTCTTTTGGCTCTAACACTACCGGTTTTGAAACATAATAGGCTATAAACAATGACATTGCAAAGGAACAGAAAGTTTATAAGCAACCCCTCATTTGACAGATTATAAACTGAAGTTTGGAGAACTGAAGGTGTTTTCAAAAGATCACACAGATAGTTGGTGGTGCAATAAGGTGAAATCCCAACTTTGAGCAATTCATGTTATTTTTACGGGTATTAATTCGTTCTTGAAAATAAAAACTTGAGCAAGATTACTACTTAGCTACATCTCACACAAAGGGCTGTAGGTATTGTTTAAAGTTTCAAATGAAAATTATATGTATACAGGAAACAATAATCCAAGAGACTTAGCCTTTACAGTTAAGCAACCCAATCTCTCAGAGCTGTGGTTTCCTCATATTACACAACTGTGTGTGTGCATGTGTGTGTGCACACATGTGAAAGTTCATAGAATATAAAGTTAGTGAAGGTATCTTTTGGTCACCTCATCAGCATTTCAAGAGATCTTTGATTGTATAAACTTAATATGCTTCATATATACTATTTGTTTTAATACGTTCAGTTAAAATATAAAACTTTACAGAGACAAGAAGTCAAATTCTTTTTATTACCTTGCCTTAGAATAAGTAGTCATCAGAATTTTATGGTACTGCAGACTTTAAGGAAAGATTAAAGTCTTCATTTGCTGATGTATCACATGAGTGCCCAGTAAGCATAAACATAATCACAAATTATGTATTAATCTATAAAATTAGAATGCTAGCCTCCTGTTAATTAGTTACTTAGTACATTAAGCAATTATCAGATCTATGAAAGAGTCAGTTTCTTCATCTGTAAAACTGAAATGTTAAAATCTCTGTTAGGACATCCTGAGAGGCTAACCAGAAGCAGTATATATAAAATACTCAGGATAATGCCTTCTGCATAGTAAACAGCAATAAAAGTAAATGTTATTACTACTTTCATCAATAACTATATATTGAAACATTATATGTTCAATTTGTTTTACTGTAACTTGAGTGAAATGTAAGATTTTGATAAATAACTTGATGTTTCTTTTGCAGTTAAGCCCAAAATTCATAATAGGAACATAAAGATTGAAAAACAGCAGTATTGGACAAAAATTATTTCAGAAAGAATAATGAGAATCAAAAATATACACACTCTTATGAGGCAGATTATACACTTTTGAAAGAATGATGAAGAGCAAAAACATAAGAATAAAGAAAAAGTTATAAGGAAGAAGTTATTTATTATTAGGTTGGTGCACAAGTACGTGTGGGTTTTGCTACTAAAAGTAATAATAACTATTTTATATTGCCTTCAAAAATAAATAAGAATGTTTTGCTCTAGGAATGTCGAACCTCAAAGTTTTCTTCCTCGGTTTCTAAATTTAAAACCATCTCAGTGTGTAATGACAGACTCTTTCCCCAAAGTTTGTATTATCATAATTATTATTGCCAATAACATGTTCTAAATATCTAGAGAAAGCAAAAGTAACATAAATTGTAGCTCTATAAAGATGCTCTTTGCATATCTGTACAAGTTTAAGCAATATAAATGACAGTCTTATTAAAACGAAGCAAAACAACCAAGGGTAGAAAAATAAAGACACTTATTTGTCCCAAAACTGAAAAGAGAGAGATTTTTTTGAAGGGTTCATAATTTAGTATTGTTGAAGAGGTTAACCATTAAGATCCACTTCACAAAAAAATCCATTTCAATATTGCCTTTTCAATTCCATTGGCTGAAAATAAATAAATGAAAACTTCTGTTTGTTAAGAATGTCCATTACTTCAATATATGTGTAAATTGAATGTTGGAAAAAAGCTTGCAGTAGGGTTTCAAGAATTGAGCAATTTGCATTCTTATATTTCAGGGAAAGTTGGTTTAAGCAAAATATTAATGTGACAAGTAACTATGAGCTTGGAGGTAGAAGAGCATATTAATGTACTGATCTTATTTCACTGAAGGAATATGACACTTCTGGACAGCTCAAGAGATTGGCTGCAGTATATGGAAGGAAAGAAAGGCGATCACTGAAGCCACACTGTGCTGCTCTATGACACTCAAGTCATAGCAGACATTAATAAGTCACTAGCTATTTTCACATGCTTGTCATAACCTTTGTGTCACAATTTCAGTGAAGAGAGAATATAAGACAAAGAACTTCAGGGAGAGAAAGTTAAAGCAAGCCTGTCGAGGATTGGCAGGCCCAAATTTGATCTGCCTTCTGTTTTTCTCACTGTTCCCTGAGAAGCTTGTGTCAATCTCACTTGGCCAAGTTTTCAAACATGGCACCTAATTTGGAAAGTGTCTGAACACAATCAAGTTGTCACAGCCCATCTTGTGGGTATTCCGACTTTCTGGTAATGATACTAATTTGGAAAACAAAATTTAGAGTATTGTGCTTTTATTAGCCTCTACGAAATTAGAATTGATATTTTGCCTTTTAAAGTTGTGAACATAACATATCTTAAGAAGTGCTCTGAAATTAGTAAGATCCTTAAAGTAATATCAGTTCTTGTGTATGCCTTTGTGATGCTCTCAAAAGAACTGATGGGAGGTTTATTCACAGACTCTTTAGTCACATATAAATAATGTATAGGAGATTAAAAGCAAAAAGCCTAGGATACTGTGTAATATTTTTGGGGTACAGACATTTTAATTGAATAACTATTACTGTAAATATCATTGATGCAAATGCTATGCAGAAATCAATATGCATCAACCACTAAGAAATTCTAAAAATATTAAGAGAAAGAAATCAAGTAGGTCCTGTGTATATTTATGTTACTAGTACTGCTTATTTTTCTTATTTGCAGATCTGGACTTACTGCTGAAATTTGCATTAATTGTTACTAAGCCATTCTTAAGCACCTAGATCATCTTCATGCCTTTAATAAAAGTTTTAATCAAATTCTAGAAAGAGATTAAATGTTAATTCATTAAACCTAGGCATATAGAAAATAGTTACACAACACTGTGTAAAGAGAGAACAGTCAACACACATTTACAGTTAGTAATTTTTAATCTAATGTTTTCTACAACAGAATAATTTATGTTAAAACATTTTTAACCAAAAAAGAAAAATAAATTCGAAATTAGTTTTTAAAAAATCATATCTGTTTTCCTTCCTAATTGCATCACTTATTTTTGCTACAATTGCAAGAATTTATTTTGCCTTTCATTGAGCACAAAACATACTAACTAAACTAGTATCAGCAGATTTAAAAATGTATATGCATACATATCACGAGCATTTATATTTTGATTGTATTTTTAATAAGTTTTTGTGAAATAGATACAAAGATACATGCACCCTTCAAATTGCATCCTCCTTATGTTTCAGTTCCAGTTTAGGTTTGTCATCTTCTCCATAAGTGTTCTAAGGACCCAGGTTTCTTTTGACTGTTTTTACTTTATAACCCCATTGTTCCCATCTAGTTCTTTGAAGCTGCTTATTCTACCAACCTCAAGAAAGGAGAAAGAGAAAAAATAAAGAGGAAGCAATAGTCTCTTAAGGAGTTGGCATCAGATTTGTCTGTTTGGCAACTGCTTATATTTTTTAATACTAAGCAGAACTTTAAAATTCATATAGTAATTCTCTGAGATGATTTTTTTAATACGGATCCACTTTTCTGCTTGTTTGATTTTTGTTTCCAACTTTTAGGTTCGGGGGCACATATTCAGGTTTGTTACACAAGCAAACTAATGCTGTGGGGTTCTGGTGTACAGATTATTTTGTCACCCAAGTAATGAGCATAGTACCACCAGGTAGTTTTTCAATTTTCACTCTCCACTAACGCTGCACCATCAAGTACGACCTTATGTCTATTTTTCCCTTCTTTGTGTCCATGTATAATCAATGTTTAGCTCCAACTTACAAAAGAGAATATGCAGTATTTGGTTTTCTGTCATTGTGTTAATTTGCTTAGGATAATGCCTTCAAGTTTCATCTGTGTTCCTGCAAAGGACATGATTTTGACTTTTTTCATGGCTTCCTTGGCTTCCTAGTATTTCGTGGTGTATATGTACCACATTTTCTTTATCCAGTCCACCATTAATGGGCATCTAGGTTGATTTCATGTCTTTGCTATTGTGAACAGTTCCATGATGAACATATGCATGCATGTGTCTTTATGGTAGAATGATTTATATAAACAACTGCAATAAAACTTCAGGATACAAAATTAATATACAAAAAAGGTAACATTTCTATATACCAATAACATCAAAGCTGAGAGCCAAATCAAGGATGTAATCACATTCACAGTAGCCACAAAAAGAAAAATATTTTGGAATACAGCTTACCAGGTAGTGAAAGATCTCTGTAACAAGAATTGTAAGACACTGTTGAAAGAAATTCGAGACAATACAAACAAATGGAAAAACATCTCATGCTCATAGAGAGGAAGAATTAATGTTGTTAAAATGGCCATACTGCCCAAAGCAATTCATGGATTCAATGATATTTCTATCAAAGTACCAATGACATTTTTCACATAATTAAAAAAAGAAAAGCTATTCTAAAATTCATATGTGACAACAACAACAAAGCCCAAATAGCCAAAGCAATCCTAAGCAGAAAGAATAAAGCTAGAGGAATCACACTGCCTGACTTCAAACTATACTACAAGGCTATCACAACCACAACAGCATGGTACAGGTAGAAAAACAGACACATGGACCAATTGAACATAATAGAGAACTGAGAAATAAAGCTGCACACCTACAACCATCTGATCTTCAACAAAGCTGACAATAATAAGCAATGGGAAAAGGACTCTGCCAAGTCTATCCTGCAGACTCTGGCTGAGCAATGGATGAAAGGAGTACTCAGACACAGGTATCCAGTGAAAGAGCAGGCTAGGGGACTGCCGGCACTAGGGACTGAAGAGAGTTAGCAGTCTGCCATGTCGGTGATGCTTGCATTTATTTAGTACAGATTTAATGACAAAGGCTTGGAGCAAACACAGTTTGTGGGTAATTAACAGTGTCGACCCCCTGAGTAGAGAGCAGTCCTGCATGTGAATGATCAAAGATTGGTTTCTGGAGACTGGAGTAAACAAATTTATATATATAAGTTCTTTTACATTCCCTTGTTATCTATCCTTTGCTCTCAGGCTCTGGATAAGAGACTCTGGCTGCCTTCAGCCAAATCCTCTTTTGAAGCTTTTGCAAAACCTCCCAGCCTTCCAAGAAGATTCGTGTCTTTCCCTTTTTCTTATAATTTCTCCCACCATCCTGACTGATCTCTCACAGCACTCCCTTTTGAACAAATGATGCTGGGGTAACTGGCTAGCCACATTAGGAAGATTGACTCTGTACATCTTCCTTACACCATACACAAAAGTCAACTCAAGATTGGTTAGAGACTTAAACATAAAACCTAAAACTATAAAAACTCTTGAAGAAAACCTAAGAAATACTATTCTGGTCAAAGGCCTTGCAAAGATGTTATGACAAAGACTCTAAAAGCAATTTTAACAAAAACAAAAATCGACAAGTGGGACCTAATTAAACTGAAGATCTTCCACACAGCAAAAGAAATTATCAATAGAGTAGACAACCTACAGAATGGGAGAAAAATAGTTGTATACTATGCTCCTGACAAAGGTCTAATATCCAGAATCTATGAGTAACTTAAACAAATTAAACTAAAAACAGATAACTCAATTTAAAAATGGGCAGAAAACATAAGCAGATACTTCTCAAGAGAAGACATTCATATGACCAACAAGTATAGGGAAAAAATGCTCAACATCACTAATTATTAGATAAATGCAAATCAAAATCTAGCGAGATATCATCTCACACCAATCAGAATGGCTATTATTAAAATGTCAAAATGACAGATGCTTGTGAGGTTGCTGAGAAAGGGAACATTTATACACTGCTGGTGGGAATGTAAATTGGTTCAGCCACTATAGAAAGCAGATTAGATATTTCTCAAAGAACTTAAAATAGAACTACCATGCGACCCTGCAATCCTATTGATGAGTATATACTTAAAGGAATAGAAATCGTTCTACCATAATGGCAAATGCTTATTTCTATTCATGAGAACTTAGTAACATGTGAACAGACAAGGAAAGCCAGGAAATATAGTCTCCACCTGGATTCCCATGGATCATGCTAAAACAAGATTGGAAAGAAGTGGTGTGAGAATAGGTACTAGAGAAAGTTAGCAAGGTTTGCTGTATTGATGAATTTTCTTTTTTATTTTAATTTATTTTTTATTTGACAAATAAGAATTGTGTATATCATGTAGAATATGTTTTGAAATACATATATATGGTAAAATGACTAAAGCTAATTTACATATGTATTACCTCACATACTTCTTTTGTGGTAAAACATACTGAAAATCTACTGTCTTATCAATTTTTAAGAATACAGTATACTGTCATTAACTATAGTTACCGTGTTGTACAATAGAGCTCTTGAATTTAGTCCTCTTCTCTAACTGAAACTATGTAACCGTTGATCTACATCTCCCCAAACCCCGATAACCCCCAGTCCCTAGTAACCACAATTCTACTCTCTACTTCTGAACTCAATGTTTTTAGAATCCACATATGAGTATGGTACAGTCATGCATTGCTTAACAACAGGGTTATATTCTAAGAAATGTGTACTTAGATGATTTTCTTATTATACAAACATTATCATCTACTTACACCAATCTAGATAATATAGCCTACTACACTACTAAGCTATATGGAGTGGCCTATTGATCCTAGGCTGCAAACCTGTAGAGCATGTTACTGTACTGAAGACTGTAAAGAATTATAATGGTGTAAGTATCTGTGTATCTAAACATAGAAAAGGCCCAATAAAATATGGTATAAAACATTAAAAAATGGCCTAACTACATAGGGTATTTATCATGAATGAAGTTTTCAGGACTGTTGTTGCGATGGATGAGTCAGTAAGTGAGTGGTGAGCGAATATGAAGGCCTAGAACATTATTATATGCTATTTTGCAAACACTGTACACCTAGGCTACATTGAATTAATAAAAAAAATTTCTTTCTTAAATAATTAAGCTTAATTTACTGTAACATTTATTCCCACTTTAGAAACTGTTATTTTAAAAAAAAAAGATTCTTGTAATAACTTACCTTAAAATACAAATACATTGTATAGCAGTAAAAATATTTTCTTTCTTTATATTTTTATTCTATATGCTTTTTCCTATTATTTATTTATTTTACTTTTCAAATTTTTTTGTCAAAAACTAAGAAACAAACACACCCATTAACCTAGGCCTACACAGCGGCGAATCATCAATAGCACTGTCTTCCACGAATTTATCCTGTCCTACTGGAAGGTCTTTAAAGGAAATAATATGCGCATGGTTGTTATCTCCTAGGATAACAATGCCTTCTGGAATTCCTCCTGAAGGACCTGCCTAAGGCCATTTTACAGTTAACTATTCTTTTAATATGTAGAAAGAGTATGCTCTAAAATATTGATAAAAGTATAGTATATTAAATATATAAACCAGTAATATAGTCATTTATCTTTATTATATTATGTATTACGCATAACTGTATGTGCTACTGTTTATACTGCTGGTAGCCCAGTAGGTTTCTTTATACCAGCATCATTACAAATATGAGAATAATGTGCTGCACTACAATGTTAGGATGGTGGCTATGAAGTCACTAAGGAATAGAGATTTTTCAGCTTCATTTTAATCTTATGGGAATCCATCACATATGTGTCCCCCATTGTCTAAAAGATTATGTGGTATATGACTATATTTGTTTTCTGTCCCTGGCTTATTTAATAAAACATTTAACATAACATCCTTCCTATTCATACATGTTATATTAGTCCATTCTCACACTGCTATGAAGAAATACCCAAGACTGGATAATTTATAAAGAAAAGAGATTTAATTGAATCACAGTTCCACATGGCTTGGGAGGCCTCAGGAAACTTAGAATCATGGTGGAAGGAAAAGTAAACATGTTCGTCTTCACACAGTGGCAGGAGAGAGAAGTGCCAGCAGGGAAAATGCCAGATGCTTATAAAAGCATCAGATCTCACTCACTCACTGTCACAAGAACAGCATGGGAGAAACCTTCCCCATGATCCAAACACTTCCTATTGGTGTCTCCCATGACGTGTGGGGATTATAGAAAGGACAATTCAAGATGAGATTTGGGTGCGGAAACAGTCAAACTATATCATATGTTAACACAAATGGCAGGATTTACTTCTTTTTGTGGCTGAATACTATCCCACTCTCTCTGTGTATACACACCACGTTTTCTTTATCCCTTCACATGTGGAAGGACATTTAGATTGTTTTTGTATCTTGGCTATTGTGAATAGTGATACAGTGAACATGGGTGTATCTTTGAGATGCTGATTTTGTCCCCTTTCAATATCTACCCAGCAGTTGGATTGCTGGATCACACGGTTGTTCTATTTTTATTTTTTTGAGGACCCTCCATACTGTTTCCATAATGGCTGTACTAATTTAAATTCACACCAACAGGGTGTGAGGTTCTCCTTTCTTCACATCCTCTCTAACACTTTCTAATTTGAAAATTTTAAAATATCCATCATTTCAAGTAAATCCATAAGTACTTTGAAGTTGAGAGTTCCTAAGCATTATTACTCTTTTAAGATAATACTGCTTAAAACTTATCTGGTGAAGAATACTTCATCTCTGTGGCCTGTTGCTTTATCAGAATTAAAGCTGTTATGAGCTCAGATCCATTGCATAATGTTCCACAGTCCATGATGGTAGCAGTAATAAGTGGCAATATTGCATATATTTTTGAAAGGAACTGTTCAATGGCACTCCCCTTTCTGAACATTACATGGCAACCAAAGAATTCCAAATGATTTATAATTAGCCGTAGATTGTAGCATGGTAACAGAATGGAGATTAGAATGAAGAATATATTTGACAAGATCACAGAAAATATCAAATAATAACCACATAGTATGAAAATATGAATTCTTATTTAATTCACAACGCAGCAACATCCCCATACAGTGCAATTAAAACTTTCATATGTAATCATTCTGACTTGCCCTGGATGCATGTCTTACATGGATCTGCTGTCATAAAAAAAAAAAATAAGTGAAATTAGTGTGGGTTATAAAGGTATAACTTCTATTTATGAGATTTAAAAAGTTTGTAATTTGGTTTCTAAAATTTTTAGGTTCTAGATTTGCATGTCCTGTTCAATTCACTTTTATAGACTTTTAAAATATTTGGCAAATAATTGTTAAAGGCTTAGTTTAACTATTGAAGAAATACAACTTGCTTACTTGAGAAGGGTCCCAATTTGTGAAAATTACTATATACAGCTGACTGAATGGCAGGATCAAAGGATGAATCCTAATTACCCTAAGGTAAAGAACTTGGATATAAATATGTTAATGTATATTTGTCCACAAAGCAGATGACTTTATGGTTCAAGAAATGGATAGTATAGTGGACAAATTATCAAGAATCAAAACAGTATTCAATTACCCAATTGCTCATTGCATATACTCCTTGTTCCTCTGACAGAAACAAAGAATTTAGCAGAGGGAATAAAATAGTCTATTCCTCAATGAAATTTCAATCCAGGAGAGAAATATCGAGACAATAAACAAATAATTACAATTCTGATGAATATCATGAAGGGAAATGCAGAGAAATTATTAACTGAGGCACCCTATCTACTCTGGGGAGATTCACAAAAAATGTGAGATCTCAGTTAATACATAAAGGATGATGTAAACCTACCTATTTGTTGAGGTAATGGTGGTGAACAGGAGTCCTAGGAAGAAAGATTTCCTGTTTTAATGTCTCAGTATGAAAAAAAGTAATTCCATTTGTCCAAAGCATAGATAAGAGAGTAGAGAGGAGTGAGAGATGAACTTCAACATGTGTGGAGACAAAATTTTATAGTATATTTTTTTCCATACTAAGAACTTGGTACACTTAAAAAATGACAATGGGAAATTATTAAAGGGTTTTTGGTAAGGTGAAAATGTAATTAGACTTGCATTTCTAAACAGTGACTCTGTAAACAGGGAAAAGTGTAGATGAAAGAAAGATTGGATTTGAACTCTGAAGAAGGCCAAAAAGGTCTATCCCTAGTTTGGGCAGTAAAGGGCAGTGGGTGTCTGGCTTACAATAACGGCAATGGAGGTGGAAAGAAGTTGACAAAATGATGGAGAGGGTGTGGATCATTAAGATTTGGTGAATAACTCATAAGTTAAATTTTTTATTAACACAGAATAATAACATTTGTTGAAGGAGGAGTAACAAAAAGAGAAGAGTCAAGGATGATTCCAAAACTGCTGGCTTCACCAACTTGGTGTATATAATTCTCATTTAATATGTTTTAAAACAGCAGAGGAAGGGTAGTTAGGAAGGTGGGGTAGGGTTATGAAACCATTAGTTTAAATTGTGTTTGCGATATCAAAGTAGAACCATCTAGTAAGGCATTAGATATATAATTTGTAGTTCAAGACAAGTTCTAGATTGAAGATAAAAATTCAAGAGTTCTCAGCCTATCTTTGGCAGCTGAATCAATGACAGTGGATGAGATTACTTAGGGAGAATATTAAGGAACAACAAGTACATATTAAGAAAAGGTAAATCAAGACATAGAATTAAGTGAATGATACTCTTTTGCTTTAGTAAACAAAGGGCTTATACAAAATTATTCACACACTTCTCCATTATTAGCATATAACTAGGATCAACAAAAAAAGTAATGATTTTTAAATAATCATTATTGGTTTCAAAAATAAAATCAGCTAATTTAAAAGTTTAAAGAATTATAAAATATAACAATTAAATAATATAAAATTACTTAATAATATAAATAAATTAATTATAATAAAAAAGCCCTAAAGAAGACACTGACTATAACATTCTAGGACTATAAAAATGATTATGTGTCCTAGTAACAGACTGTCTAGTTAATGATACTAAATGCCTCTTATTAGATAATACATTAAAAATTATTTAACTAAAATCTAATTTTTATTCTGCATATGACTATCTAGAGATGCTCAAGAAAAGCTCAGGTGAAAATCTGAAACAAAGTTTCAGGTTTTATTGAAATGTTTTATTGGGCACAATAGTTCTCATAATAAGAAAATAACAAGGCACATGTGTCCATTTTTGTAGGACTTAACTTTCTTCCTTTAAGACTCGTCTTTACTCCTCTTGCTAATACTTAGAGATACTTTAGTTATTAAGTTCATGATCCTAAAAAAGCTGGTAACTTTGCCTTAAAAATTAATGTGAAGTAACCTTGTGAGAGGAGAAAAGGATAATAGAGTTACAAGACCTACGTTTACATCCTGACTTTACTATTTACTTAAATTTTGTTAACTTCAGTGATTTCATATGAAAAATAGTTATACAAATACTTCTATTACTGTGCAAACCAATTTGTGAAGAATAAAAAAAGATGAGATAAGTGATTTTATTACAATATTCAAGGCAGCTTAATTTCTACTTGGAAATGGATCATATAAATAAGGAGCACTATTATCACAAGATTCAAGGAGAAAAATAAAAAGGATTCTATCTGTGACATAACAAATTTATTCTGGGGCACTCAGGAGTAAAGAAGAAAGATCCCAGCTACTAAGCCACCGATAATACTTCTTGAAGACAGCCACACTGACATTAAAGAATAGTATTCTCCTCCATTTTTTACACCTCCATGAAGGAGAAAAAACATGAAGTAAGGCATAACAGTGGGAGCATAGTACACTTGTATAATTGAAAAGTAAATATTAAAACATCATATGAATGTCCTTGAAATGTTGAAACATTTTAAAGATCTAGGAAGTATCATTTTAGGCAAATGTTAGCTTTGGAAATCTTACATACAATGTAATAGTTGAAGAATCAGTTAAATCTCCATAAGGTAATGTTTCAAATTAAATTAGTCTTTTATTTTTATAAAATTTATTAATTGAATAAGTAAAAATGACTTGGTTTTCTAGGAAGATGACTTATTAATATAATCAGCAATTTCTAAGTGAATTTCTCCCACTTGACTAGTCATTGCTCACGCTGGTATTTTTTTCTGTGCAATATACCCTTGGCTTTTTCAGATTGGCAGTCACAGAGTTTAAAAGTTTAAGTAACTAGCTGTCCTGAAACTTTCACTATAATTTTACATCAATATCTAATTCGACACTACAGACAAGTACCCTTACAACAGCTATACACAATGTGTGACAAGCATCTGCAGTATATTGCAAACACAAGTGAAATTAGCTTTCATTTCTCAAGGAAGTCATTAAATAGTAGATGTGAGCAATATAAATTACTTCCTGTCATCTTTTACATTTAATCAGTTGAAAGATCCTTTCTAAAATGTGGGGAAGAGGAAAGATACTGGAAGTGTGACACCCCTTTATGTTCAATTTGAAGGTTTGTTCAGTTTTATATTCACACCACTTTCTGATGGTCTCTCCTTTCAAAATGGGATTCTTTTGATAGTCAAGCATCTTATATCTTATTCCTCCAGGCTAAGATCTCTATTTTCATTACTTCCTTCGGAAATTTAGAATTTCTGTCTTCCACAATATTAAGTAGAGACTTTTTTAAAGTGCTTATGACTTGACAAAAAAAAAAATGCATTAGCTGTGAAAACTGACAAGAAATTGTGCTTGTGGAGACAGCAAGCAGCAGCAAAGCCTCTACTACTAACATATTGCTTTTTATTATAAAATATGAGTCCCATTAGTTTTGGGCTACAGCCAAGTCTCTTCTCATAGTTTAAAAAGGAGTTACCTTGACAAGATTCAACTTAAATCACATCTTGATCTATATTATGAACACAAAAGAATCCTTTCTGCATTAAAGTGACAATAAGAGTCTGATTTATAATCCTAAAGCAAAGAAATTCGAAGTAAATCAAATGACTTAGCACTTGTTCCTAGGGTTTTTTTTTTTTTTTCTTTTTTTCTTTTGGCAAGGGTATGAAATCTAAGAGGAAAAAAGAATAAATGTGACACCAAGCATTCTGTCTGTATACTCAAGATATTACGTGGGTATATTAAGCACGTATTTTTAGTTTAGTGAATTTCAAAGAGATAATTCAAAGTTAGATAACTGTCTTTTCAGAATTACAATGTAATTTGTGGTGTTGCTGTAATTTTGAGTGTACTCTCTTCTTCCTTTTTTCCTTTCCTTTCCCTTCCTCCGTCCCTCCTTATCTTCCTTCCTTCCTTCCTTCCATACTTCCTTCCATCCTTCCCTTTTCTAGAAGCATATTGTGGATACACATGTGTTATAATCTTAAATACTCCCAGAAAATTTATTTCTGGTTAACTTAGTTTAACCACCTAGTATTTCTCTACACATCTAAGCATAATAACTCCATGTAAAAGAAAGTATCTCTCCAGAACAAGAAAAAAAAAGACAAACATTTATTTATTTAAAAGATAATCAATCAGTATCAAAAGCTGTTCTGAATGCTGGCAAATGAGATGAAATCCATGCCCTCATGGAACTTGTTAAGGGTGAGTCTACCATAAACACGACAATCATATAATATTTATCTCCTGTGTAGGAGGGTAAATCAGAGAATGGAAGAAAAAGAAGGGGCCATGGTATTGAGGGAAAACTTTTGAAATAAAGAAGTAGTAAACTGTGATTTCAGGGTACTCCAGGGGCAAAATACACTCTAAGATGAAGAGATACCACGAATAAAAGCCTGTCTTGAGGAAGCAGGAAAAAAGAGCAGCTCAAGAAAGATGGTGAAGAGATGTTAGGGAGCATTAAGCCAGGCATTTGGGATATCTAGGGTAAGTGTTACTTAGACATAGTTTTGAAACCATAATTCAAGACTTAAGGTGACGTCCTCTGTAAAAATACCAACCATCTGAAAAAATGATGAGTATGGACAGTAAGAGTATCTTCATTCTTCCTCAAACACCATATTTCACAGGCAAGAGAAGTGAAACTTCATTCGCATTTTTTTTTCTTTATTTTGGTCCTCGGACATCCCTCAATCTCTCTAATATGTACATGGATAAATACTCTCTAAATAGTAACTTAGTAGAAATAACTAAAAATAATACAGTAAACTAAATTCAATACTCTTGATATTTAATAGTGATATGCAAAAAATTGTATATACTTATAAAATCAGTAAATATTTTTGCAAAATGTTTGTAATACTGTTTTTTTATTTGTTACTTTTTTTTTTTTCTTCCTGAAATGTTTAGAGGATGATTTGCTGGTCAGTGCTCTACTAAAAATCCCATTACAATTTAAATGTGCTTTAATAGTTTCATAAACAATATAATATGTTTTTAAATTAGTAATGCTGTTTCTATGTCTTATTAAAATTAACAAAACAAAAGTTACTATTTGAATTAAACTGCCAACACTATTCTGCAGTGGCACTACAACTATTTTGCTTGTGAAAACTCTAACATGTTACCTTTATTCTAAATTATCATGATACATATAGAGTTCCACATATTTACTTGCATCAAAGTGAAATATGAGACCTTCACTTTGCTACTGTATGGCTTTTCTATCATGGAAATATTATGTTAAAATTAATGAAAAGAAATAGAAAGAAACTAAATTATGAATAACTGTGGTTTGTCATTATTTTTAATAGAAAAACTGCAATTACTTTTGCACCAACCTAACAACAGTCCTTTACACTACTACCCATACAAGTGTATACTCTAATTAACGTAAAACACAGGAACTAATTAGGATTGGACCCAAATTCTCATTACAAGGATTAGGACTTTTGTTTTACTTGTTTTTAAACAATAAACAGGGAGCCTTTGTCATGTTTACATAAAATCAATGGATTTTCCTCAAGCAAACAAGTCTACAGTGAAAGAACAGTTGAAGTAGAAGATCATTTTTAGGTGATGAAACTCCACACTTTTCAGGAAGCATGTTTTATAGAATGAGAAGGTAAGACTCCCCCACAATTTTTTAGTGCCAGAGCTGAGACCCCATTCAGCTCTTACCTATAGTGCAGGGGTTTATCTACCACATCACACTGAGTGATATACCTTGGGACTGCATAGTTAGAGTGTTTAATGCTGTGATGATGACTGTAATAATATAACTTCTACCAAGGACAGCCTAAAATGATAAACCATCTCTCTGCCATGAACATTTTTACACAACTCACAGAAGGATTCTGCCTTACCTTCGAAGGATTCTGCCTTACCTTATGCTACTAGATGAAGTAGGCATTATGAAGAGAAAATCTGAAGAAATATACAAATATAACAAATATAAAATGAAATTATTTCCCCCAAACACATAACTGTAATATCATAATTATAATAAACTATATTTTAGTGAGAAATTATCTAGTATTATACAAGCAGATGAAGGAGCCGCACTTGGATTCAAGACTGCTTTTGACTGTTAGTTTAACACTGCTACAGCTGAGTCTACAAGCCACCAACTTAATTAATAGTCAATCATGTGTCAAATAGTTTAACCAAAATTGTTACTTGACTTGACTTAGTGTATTAAATAGTTGATTGAGGGAAAAATAATTAAAGTTGTCAAAGGATATAATCAATTACTTTTTTATTAAAAAATATACATATCCCCAAGTACTTTTAGTAATTGTAAAGTAATACAAATAAGACTAGGTTTGAAAGTAGAAGGTAAGGTTGACTCAAAGTTCTATCACTTCCCAGCTAAATGTCTTAAGCTAGGCTGTCAAAGTGTTTGTCAAGTGAGGTCAGCCTTACCTGATTTATATGCCTCAAGTTTAAGAGATTAATATGATAACATATTCTAAGTTGCTTATAAACAAAAACATAGTATATTTGCATTGGAGGCTATAAGAATTGGTTAAAGAAATAGAAATAATCGAGGGGCTGGCAAAATGGCTGAATAGGAACAGCCCTGGTCTGCAGCTTCCAGTAAGACCAATGCAGAAGGTGGGTAATCTGCATTTCCAACTGAGGTACCCAGTTTATCTCATTGGGACTGGTTAGACAGTGGGTGCAGCCCACGGAGGGCAAGCAGGAGCAGGGTGGGGTGTTGCCACTCCCAGGAAGTGCAAGGGGTCTGGGAACTCCCTCCACTAGCCAGGGGAAGCCATGAGGGACTGTGCCATGAGAGACGGTGCTAGCTGGCCCAAATGCTATGCTTTTTCCAAGGTTTTCACAACCCTCAGACCAGGAGATTCCCTCAGGTGCCTACACTACCAGGGCCCCGGGTTTCAAGCACAAAACTGGGCAACCATTTGGGCAGACACTGAGCTAGCTGCTGGAGTTTTTTTTTTTTTTTTTTTCGGTACACCAGTGGACCTGGAACACCAGTGGGCCTGGAACACCAGCAAAAAAGAACTGTTTACTCCCTTACAAAGAGGGCCAAAGCCAGGGAGCCAAGTGGTCTTGCTCAGTGGATCCCACCCCGATGGGGCCCAACAAGCTAAGATCCACTAGCTTGAAATTCTCACTGCCAGCACAGAAGTCTGAA
The DNA here is from genome assembly GCF_000951035.1 of Colobus angolensis palliatus. NCBI lineage: Eukaryota > Metazoa > Chordata > Mammalia > Primates > Cercopithecidae > Colobus > Colobus angolensis. The sequence goes on along the minus strand of NW_012114544.1, from coordinate 4,080,483 downwards.
GTCAACCTAAGATGCTCCAACCTGGTGGGGGAAGGGGTGTTCGCCATTACTGAGGCTTGAGTAAGCAGTTTTCCCCTCACAGTGTAAATAAAGCCACCAGGAAGTTCGAACTGTGCAGAATCCTTCACAACATGGCCAAGCTGCTGTAGCCAGACTGCATCTCTAGATTCCTCCTCTCTGGGCAGGGAATCTCTGAAAGAAAGGCACCTGCCCCAGTCAGGGGCTTATAGATGAAACTTCTATCTCTCTAAGACAGATAACCTGGGGGAAGATGCAGTTGTTGGTGCAGCTTCAGCAGACTTAAACATTCCTGCCTGTCAGCTCTGAAGAGAGCAGTGGATCACCCAGCACAGCACTCGAGCTCTGCTAAGTGCTGGACTGACTCCTCAGATGGGTCCCTGACACCCATGCCTCCTGACTGGGAGACACCTCCCAGCAGAGGTAGACAGACACCTCATATAGGAGAGCTCCAACTGGTATCTGGTGGGTGCCCCTCTGGGACAAAGCTTCCAGAGGAAGGAGCAAGCAGCAATCTTTGCTATCCTGCAGCCTCTGCTGGTGATACCCAGGCAAACAGGGTTTGGCGTGGACCTCCAGCAAACTCCAGCACACCTGCAGAAGAGGGGCCTAACTGTTAGAAAGAAAACTAACAAACAGAAAGCAATAGCATCAACATCAACAAAAAAGATACCCATGCAAAAACCCTGTCTGGACTTCACCAACATCAAAGACCAAAGGTAGATAAGTCCACAAAGATGAGGAAAAGTCAACAAAAAATGCTGAAAATTCCAAAAACCAGAATGCCTTTTCTCCTCCAAAGGATCACAACTCCTCACCAGCAAGGGAACAAAAATGGATGGAGAATGAGTTTCACGAATTGCCAGAAGTAGGCTTCAGAAGGTGGATAAGAGCAAACTCCTCCAAGCTAAAGCAGCATGTTCTAACCTAAGGAAAGGAAGCAAAGAGCTGAGCCTTGATAAAAGTTACAGGAATTGCTAACTAGAATAACCAGTTTAAAGAAGAACATAAATGACCTGATGAAGCTGAAAAAACACGACACAAGAACTTTGTGACACACACACAAGTATCAATAGTCGAATCAATCAAGCAGAGGAAAGTATATCTGAGATTGAAGATCAACTTAATGAAATACAATGTGAAGACAAGATTAGAGGAAAAAAATGAAAAGGAATGACCAACTCTTCCAAGAAATATGAGACGATGTGTAAAGACCAAATCTACATTTGATTGGTGTACCTAAAAGTGACAGGGAGAATGGAACCAAATTGGAAAACACACTTTAGGATATTATCCAGGAGAACATCCCCAACTTAGCAAGGCAGGCCAACACTCAAATTCAAGAAATACAGAGAACACCACAAAGATACTCCTCAAGAAGATCAACTCAAAGACACATAATTGTCAGATTCATCAGCGTTGAAGAAAAATATGTTAAGGGTAGCCAGAGAGAAAGGTCGGGTTACTCACAAAGGGAAGTCCATCAGAATAATAGCGGATCTCTCTGCATAAGCCTTACAAGCCAGAAGAGAGTGGGGGCCAATATTCAATATGTTTAAAGAAAAAAATTTTCAACCCAGAATTTCATATCCAGCCAAACTGCACTTCATAAGCAAGGGGGAAATAAAGTCCTTTACAGACAAGCAAATGCTGAGGGATTTTGTCACCACCAGGCCTGCTTTACAAGAGCTCCTGAAGGAAGTACTAAATATGAAAAGGAAAAACTACTACCAGCCACTGTAAAAACATATCAATATGTAAAGACCATGGACACTATGAAGAAACTGCATCAACTAATGGGCAAAATAACCAACTAGCACCATAATGACAGGATCAAATTCACACATAACAGTATTAACCTTAAATGTAAATGGACTGAATGCCTCAATTAAAAGACACAGACTGGCAAATTGGATAAAGAGTCATGACCCATCTGTGTGCTGTATTCAGGAGATCCATCTCACATGCAAAGACACACATAGGCTCAAAATAAAGGAATGCAGGAATATTTACCAAGCAAATAGAAAGAAAAAAAAAAAAAAAGCAGGGGTTGCCATGTTAGTCTCTTATAAAACAGACTTTAAACCAACAAAGATCTAAAAAAGACAAGGGCATTACATAATGGTATAGGGATCAATGCAACAAGAAAAGCTAACTATGCCAAATGTATATGCACCCAATACAGGAGCACCCAGGTTTATAAAGCAAGTTCTTAGAGACCTACAAAGAGACTTAGAGTCCCACACAACAATAGTGGGAGAGCTCAACCCCCCACTGCCAATATTAGACAGGTCAACGACAAACAAAGTTAACAAGGATATTCAGAGCTTCAACTCAGCTCTGGACCAAGCAGACCTAATAGATATCCACAGAACTCTCCACCACAAACCAACATAATATACATTCTTCTCAGCACCACATAGCA
>NW_012114544.1:4043010-4077990 GCF_000951035.1 Colobus angolensis palliatus | reverse complement strand
ACACTTTAGGATATTATCCAGGAGAACATCCCCAACTTAGCAAGGCAGGCCAACACTCAAATTCAAGAAATACAGAGAACACCACAAAGATACTCCTCAAGAAGATGAACTCAAAGACACATAATTGTCAGATTCATCAGCGTTGAAGAAAAATATGTTAAGGGTAGCCAGAGAGAAAGGTCGGGTTACTCACAAAGGGAAGTCCATCAGAATAATAGCGGATCTCTCTGCATAAGCCTTACAAGCCAGAAGAGAGTGGGGGCCAATATTCAATATGTTTAAAGAAAAAAATTTTCAACCCAGAATTTCATATCCAGCCAAACTGCACTTCATAAGCAAGGGGGAAATAAAGTCCTTTACAGACAAGCAAATGCTGAGGGATTTTGTCACCACCAGGCCTGCTTTACAAGAGCTCCTGAAGGAAGTACTAAATATGAAAAGGAAAAACTACTACCAGCCACTGTAAAAACATATCAATATGTAAAGACCATGGACACTATGAAGAAACTGCATCAACTAATGGGCAAAATAACCAACTAGCACCATAATGACAGGATCAAATTCACACATAACAGTATTAACCTTAAATGTAAATGGACTGAATGCCTCAATTAAAAGACACAGACTGGCAAATTGGATAAAGAGTCATGACCCATCTGTGTGCTGTATTCAGGAGATCCATCTCACATGCAAAGACACACATAGGCTCAAAATAAAGGAATGCAGGAATATTTACCAAGCAAATAGAAAGAAAAAAAAAAAAAAAGCAGGGGTTGCCATGTTAGTCTCTTATAAAACAGACTTTAAACCAACAAAGATCTAAAAAAGACAAGGGCATTACATAATGGTATAGGGATCAATGCAACAAGAAAAGCTAACTATGCCAAATGTATATGCACCCAATACAGGAGCACCCAGGTTTATAAAGCAAGTTCTTAGAGACCTACAAAGAGACTTAGAGTCCCACACAACAATAGTGGGAGAGCTCAACCCCCCACTGCCAATATTAGACAGGTCAACGACAAACAAAGTTAACAAGGATATTCAGAGCTTCAACTCAGCTCTGGACCAAGCAGACCTAATAGATATCCACAGAACTCTCCACCACAAACCAACATAATATACATTCTTCTCAGCACCACATAGCACTTATTCTAAAATCAACCACATAATTGGAAGTAAAACACTCCTCAGCAAATGCAAATGAATGGAAATCATAACGAACAGTCTTTCAGACCACAGTGCAATCAAATGGAACTCAGGAGTAAGAAACTCAGTCAAAACCGCCCAACTACAGGGAATATGAACAACCTGCTCCTGAATGACTACTGGGTAAATAATAAAATTAAGGCAGAAATAAATAAGTTCTTTGAAATCAATAAGAACAAAGACATGATGTGCAAGAATCTCTGGGATACAGCTAAAGCAGTGCTTAGAGGGAACTTTATAGCACTAAATACCCCTATGAGAAAGCAGGAAAAATCTAAAGTTGACACCCTAAAATCACAATTAAAAGAACTAGAGAAGCAAGAGCAAACAAATTCAAAAGACAGCAGAAGAGAAAATATAACTAAGATCAGAACAGAACTGAAGGAGATAAAGAAACGAAAAGCCCTTCAAAAAATCAATGAATCCAGGAGCTGTTTTTTTTTTTTTAAGATTAACAAAATAGATGGACTGCTAGCCAGACTAATAAGGAAGAAAAGAGAGAAGAATCACATAGACACAATAATAAATAATAAAGGGGATATCACCACTGATCCCACAGAAATACAAACTAGCAACAGAGAATACTATAAACACTTCTTCACAAATAGACTAGGCAATCTAGAAGAAATGGATAAATTCCTGGACACATGCACCCTCCCAAGACTAAACCAGGAAGAAGTCAAATCCCTGAATAGACCAATAACAAGTTCTGAAATTGAGGCAGTAATTAATAGCTTACCAACCAAAAAAAGCCCAGGACCAGATGGAGTCACAGCCAAATTCTACAGAGGTACAAAGAGGAGCTGGTACCATTCCTTTTGGAACTATTCAAAATAATAGAAAAAGAGGGACTCCTCCCTAATTCATTTTTTTGAGGCCAGCATTATCCTGATACCAAAACCTGGCAGAGACACAATAAAAAAAGAAAATGTCAGGCCAATATCCCTGATTAACATCACTGCAAAAATCCTCAATAAAATACTGGCAAACAGAATCCAGCAGCACATTAAAGAGCTTATCCACCACAATCATGTTGGCTTCATCTTTGGGATTCAAGGCTGGTTCAATATACGCAAATCAATAAACGTAATCCATCACATAAACAGGGCCAATGACAAAAACCACATAATTATCTCAATAGATGCAGAAAAGGCCTTCAATAAAATTCAACAGCGTTTCATGCTAAAAAAAATTCAGTAAACTAGGTATTGATGGAATGTATCTCAAAATAACAAGAGCTATTTATGACAAACCCACAGCCAATATCATACTGAATGGGCAAAAGCTGGACGCATTCCCTTGGAAAACTGACACAAGACAAGAATATTCTCTCTCACCACTCCTATTTAACATAGTATTGAATGTTCTGGTCAGAATGATCAGACAAGAGAAAGAAATAAAGGGTATTCAATTAGGAAAAGAAGAATTCAAAGTACCTCTGTTTGAAGATGACATGATTGTGTATTTATAAAACCCCATCATCTCAGCTCATAATCTCCTTAGGCTGATAAGCAACTTCAGCAGAGTCTCAGGATACTAAATTAATGTGCAAAAATCACAAGCATTCCTATACAACAATAATAGACAAACAGAGAGCCAAATCATGAGTGAACTCCCATTCACAATTGCTACAAAGAGAATAAGATACCTAGGAATACAACTTACAAGGGATGTGAAGACCTCTTCAAAGAGAATTACAAACCACAGCTCAAGGAAATAAGAAAGGACACAAACAAATGGAAAAACATTCCATGTTCGTGACGGGAAGAATCAATATCATGAAAATGGCCATACTACCCAAAGTAATTTATGTATTCAATGCTATTCCCATCAAGCTACCATTGAGTTTCTTCACAGAATTAGAAAAAACTACTTTAAATCTCATATGGAACCAAAAAAGAGCCCACATTGCCAAGACAATTCAGAGCCAAAAGAACAAAACTGGAGGCATCACGCTACCTGATTTCAAACTATGCTACAAGGCTACAGTAACCAAAACAACATGGTACTGGTACCAAAACAGATATATAGATCAATGAAACAGAACAGAGGCCTCAGAAATAGTGCCACCCATCTACAGCCATCTGATCTTTGACAAACCTGATAAAAACAAGCAATGGGGAAAATATTCTTTATTTAATAAATGGTATTGAGAAAACTGGCTAGTTATATGCAGAAAACTGAAACTGGACCCCTTACTTATATCTTATGCAAAAACTTAACTCAAGATGGATTAAAGACTTAAACATAAGACATAAAACCATAAAAACTTTAGAAGCAGTTCACAATATTTCTTGACAAGATGTCACCAACAATTTTTCACCAATCATTGATGCTAATTCTGTGAGAGGATTAGAAAGTCAAAATAAGGATAATGGAAAAATCAACATGAAAACCTTAGTTGTAGATTACAGTAAAACCAAATAGTAGCCAGGTGATATGTTCCTGGGGAAACTGAAACTACCTGAAATTTCCATTTCTCCACTGTATTAGGAATTTGGGTACAGAGCTCAAAATTTTATGGAAATAAAAATAAATAGTAACATGAATTCCACAGTGCTGATTCCATAGTCACTTGTATTTCTATGAGAAACATAATGCATGGGTTGTTTTTTTTTATTAGGATTGATCTTTATTTTTATGTTTATATGTTTGAATGTGATATAGTAAATAGATGATCACATTAGGTAATGATTTTGTGGAAGTAATATCCTCAGAACCTAAACTATTCCTAGATCTTGGGAAATTGTGATTGCATTTCTTCATTTTTAGAACACAATGAACCAAGTTACTTAAAAACAGAATATATGCTTTGAAATGTTTTTTTATACAAGAGCTGGCACTGATGGTTATAGATACAAACCACAGTTCTACGTTTAATGTTAATCACTCTTTGAAATTATCCAAATTCTCAAACTGAATTTCAACATATACTTTTCTTACACAACAAACCAGAATTTGATTTTCATCTCATTTATCAAAATTTTACTCCATTGCCTCTATGTTTTGCAAGCCAAATATCAGGGAAGCGGGGAGTTATGCATTTTAAAACAGCTTTTAAAACTAAGTGTTAAAATAATCTCAAAGCATTTTATTGGATTATAAGCAATAACTCCCAAATAGAGTCAATCTAAATTATTAAAAATAATAGCTTTCATTTGCTTTTCTACTTAAAACAGTGTGGTGTTAGAGAGTGGAAATATAGTATCAAGTCTGAAGATGGTAACTTTTGAAAACAGAGGTGCTCCATCTATAGAAAATTTTTTCATTTAAGTCTGAATTATTTTATGGATGCTGAAAGTTTTCAAAATAATATAAGTTAATGGCTTAAAATTAGGACTTTAACAATATAATAACATACCATGAGTAATCATTTTTTATTCTTGTAAATAAATCATCTCGTAACTCATGAAAGTGACAGATATTGAAATGGCAACTACGGAAATAATTTAAATTCCTTAAATTATATACATATATTAGCAAAGTGACTCAAGATTGGATTATTGGGCCACAAATGTAATTGATAAACTATATACATGTGGGAAGTTATTGCTTATTTTATATAAATTATTTTATTCCATGATATTTTTAAATAAGAGCCAAAAGAATTTATTAAAATTTGAATTCACTGCTAATCATGTTTTTCTTTTTAGATACACCATTTTTATGAATTTAAATTGAATTTTAGGTAAAGAAAATATTGTAAAACTTAATTGAGGGTTTTAAATGACAGGAACAAATTATTTCTATGCATAATATACACTTGGTATGGAAAAAAGAATAAGTAATCTTTTAGTTCATGTGTAAGTGAAGTGTGTTGTTAACAATAATGATTTGGGTGGTGGTTAATTTTTAATGTGGTTCCTCTGTTTGTTTACATAAGTAAAAATTGCTTAATCTTATTTAAATTTCTTGGTCATGAAATTGTGTTTTTAATATGTTTATGTGATAGTTTAAAAGAATTTGTCAAATTCACATAGTTTCTACATGATTGGCATTAAAGATTTTATTGCTAGTATTTAATGGGAGCTTCGGATTAAATGTGTCAGAAGTACCTTCTAATTAAACAATAAAATAGAAGAGTTGATTGTAGTTGAATGGATTTTGTTAAAATACTTAAGATTTTGTTTTCAAAGAGTTATATGAAGACTTACATAATTTAATAAGTGTAGTTCTAGTACAAGGAAGAAAGGAATACAGAATATAAAAACTATTTTCTTACCCTATGTAAGGTTACAAATATTCTCACTGTCATATGTTATATTTGTTTTGCTTGTTGGAAATGTCTGTACCTCTTCCTCTAAACTGCTCTTGTATAGTGTCGCTTCAACAGAGAATGCATTTTTATTGCCAATACGTCACAAAATGTCATTACATTAATCTCGGTATCATAATACTTTGCTGAGTGAAGCATTAAAAAGAGAAGGAGAAGGGAGCTTAGAATGTAGTGTAGACAGTATTCATTGGTTTATATAGATTACCTGATGTAGTTACTCAACTGAAGAATATCTTCTTGGGGATCTTTTTATTCCCAAATTTTTAGGGCAATTTTAAAAAGTGATAGACACTTCTTCTCTAGTTTTTAGAGAAGAATCCACTGAGAATTTAATTAAAACAGTAAATTCTCAGTGGCTTTCTATTAATTCATTCATTTGCTCATTCATTTCAAAAATATTATTGAGTATCTATTTCAAAAAGGCATTTTGCAAGATGCTTATGATAAGAAAAAGGAAAAGAGCTTTCATATTTCTGGTCCCCATTGCCTAAGTAGATGGTAGTGACATTAATCAAGGTAGGGGATGCAAGAAGGGGAAAAAGATCTTTTAATAATACTTTTATTTGACCTCTTACTCTATTTATAACAGTTTGCTTGAGAGCCAAAAAAGTATAATATATTAAACTTGTTAAGTTAGCTTGGAAGGTCTAAAATTACATCTTTCTTGAGTTTATTTCATAAAACTTTAATTATCAAAATATTTATGGATTTTCTCTCTCTTCATTACTTGTAAATTTCTGTAGTTTTGAAAGAGCCTGGGCCGGGCGCGGTGGCTCAAACCTGTAATCCCAGCACTTTGGGAGGCCGAGACGGGCGGATCACGAAGTCAGGAGATCGAGACCATCCTGGCTAATACGGTGAAACCCCGTCTCTACTAAAAAATACAAAAAACTAGCCGGGCGAGGTGGCGGGTGCCTGTAGTCCCAGCTACTTGGGAGGCTGAGGCAGGAGAATGGCATAAACTCGGGAGGCAGAGCTTGCAGTGAGCTGAGATCCGGCCACTGCACTCCAGCCTGGGGGACAGAGTGAGACTCAGTCTCAAAAAAAAATAAAAAAATAAAATAAAATAAAATAAAATAAAATAAAAATAAAAAAAGAAAGAGCCTGAAACTCCAAAACCAAAATCTGTATGTAACCAGCAAAAGAGTCTGGCTGCTCACCACTTTTAGAAAGAAGCCAAAATAATAATACATGTGATAAAAAAGAGAGCAAGACTTTTTATTTGTGCCAGCAAGGGGAAGAGTAGAAAACAATTCCATCCTTCAATTTTTAGAGGGAATGCAGAGGTTTTTAGAGAAAGGGTCGAGGGGTGGTGCTAGGAGGTGCCAGGTGGTGTGACTTGCTCAGATGGTTCATCTTAAGTTATTGTTCCCTGTGGTGAAAGGGCTGGCATCATCATGGGTCCTACCAGGTTATAAATTAATTATAATCAGTTTTATTTTTATTTTTTGTTGTTGTTGAGACAGAGTTTTGCTCATCACCCAGGCTGGAGTGCAGTGAGATGATCTCGGCTCACTGCAACCTCGGCTTCCCGGGTTCAAGCGATTCTCCAGCCTCAGCCTCCCGAGTAGCTGGGATTATAGGCATGAACCACCACGCTCGGCTAATTTTTTGTATTTAGTAGAGAGAGGGTTTCACTATATTGGCCGGGCTGGTCTCGAACTCCTGGCTTCAGGTGATCCACCTGCCTCAACCTCCCAAAGTGCTGGGATCACAAGCATGAGTCACAGTGCCCAGCCAATCATAGCCAATCTTGTAGTTAATCTTCAGCTGGGAGTTGGTTCCCGCACTGAAGTAATCTTTTGTTGGAGAGAGAATTCGGCGGTGTCTGGTCCATATCAAGATCTGACCCTTGAAGCTTCTAAGGAAAAATATATGACTATATAAATGAGTATGGTGTGTGCTTAAAAAGTATCTAGGTAAATAAATGTGTATAAGTCATGGGAGCATAAAGTGGGAAAGGGAAGGGAAAGAAAACATTTTGGGGTTATAAGGTTTATCTGAGAGCTACATCTTGAAATTGGGTTGGGGGCAGGTGGAAAGGGGAAAGGAAAAAAAAAACAAGCTTGAAAATGCAGTTAGAAGCTAAGCTGCTAAGTTGTTCAGTTACACATATATTAAAGGAAAATATTTTACCTGACCCTATTCCAAAAAAATTAAAAACACACTAAGAAAAATATTTTTCCCTGCAGATACTTTTAACTTGCTCTCTCATCTTACTTAATTTTCTTTGGTACTGTCAGATTCTAGATCTTAGGAAAAAGTTATTTCATCTCTTCAGGCTTAGACATTTTTTCTTTCAACTTTAGCAAGACATATAATATTTACAATTACAATAGTACAAAATTTAGTGAAATTGTTTAAATACAGTAGTAATGCTCATAGTGTACAGTAGATTTGCATTAAACTAAACACATCTCCCTTCTATTTCACTTGGTTGCTAGAGTTGTAAGTAAGGGACACATCACACTAGAATAACTGAACTTGATCATAGCATAAAATGTGCCTCCACAACGTCTTGTGCATATAAAACTAAAACTGTAAAATAATTTATTTTTCTTTCAATTTGTGATATACTTTAACGTATAGGTGGTGCTTAATCCCTCTGACTCTCTCATCAATCAAAGAATGTGGATCAAGGGCACTATGAGGCCACAGTACTGGAAGATAGACACTTTAGATACAAGTGAAGACTAAATCTTCCTATATTCACATAACAGAACCAATTTTAATTCCCTCTTTTAAACGTTGATTTATATCTGATAAAGGAAGAAGGAGAAAAAAGAAAGATAAGGAGAAAGAGATGGAGGCAGAGGAGGAAGACATGGAAGAAAAAGGGGAGGAGGAGGAGAAGAAGAAAAAGAAAAAGAAGAAAGCACTTGTAATGTGCTAAGTAATTTTCAGGCATCATTAAATTATATTTAATCCTCATTAGAAAATGATATTATTGTAACTTAAAATGATAATTAGTGTTGTAATATTCACTATATGCTAGAAATGTTCTAAGGAACGTACTTGTGTTAATTGAATGTAACTTTGCAATGACAATGAAGTAGATACTATTGTTATTCTCAATGCTGTAGTCATCATAATGCTGTATTGCACAGTATTCATTACAAGTGTAGACTCTGAGCTTCCTCCGTAGGATAAGAGAAATAAGTAGGCATTCCCAGGTATGCCTTTTCTTTCTGTTATGTAATCTTATCTTTCTTATTGTCTCAGTCTTTGCAGAGTGTCATTGCTCATTTATTCCCCAGAATGTAAAAACCCAAAGACTGTGTGACTTCTTCAGACTTATGGAATTGTTGAGCTACCAAAAGAGAAATAAAACATGGAATGGCAATGTTTTATGCTAATGAACATAATGTTTGTATTAGTGGCTATTAATATGACTTTCTTGGGGAAGAACTGAAAGGGAAAAAAGTAGGCCTTTAAAGTGGATGCACTTATGTATACATTAATTCCTAGCCATTTGTAATGTCTTTAGCTATGCCACCTATGGAAATACCGCCTCCTTCCTCAAAATTCCTTAGCATTGAAACTTTACCTGTCTTTAAAGAAACCCTTAGCATTGTTGCTGTTCAAGCTCACCCTTAGGCATGAATGTATATGCTGCAGTTTATTCTAAATTATTCAACTTAAGCCCTTTAAGGCTAGCTCTCTGAATTTTCTCTGCCAAAAACGTAGATATGCGGGCTCATTCTTTTTTACTGTAAGTTAACTGGGACTTAACACAAAGCAAGTAAACATATGTGCATGTGTACACACATTTCTAAAGGAAAAACGTAATTCTCAGGAAGAGGACTATGACAACTCATATTAAAAAAATTCTTTCTGTATTGTATAAGGTGTATAACATCATCTTTTGATATTCTTAACATACACCTACATAATGAAGTGATTACTACAGTCAGGCAAATTAATACATTAATCATTTCGTATAGTTACCTTTTTTACAGTAAAAGTACCTAAAATCTACTCTGTTACCAAATTACCAGCACACAGTAGTATATATTAACTATGATCCTCATATTGTACAGTAGGTCTCTAGACATGTTCGCCACCGTAACTGCAACTTTATATCTTTTTATCTGCGTCTTCCTATTTCCCTCTGCCTTTCACCACCCTCCAACCACTACTTTACTCTCTGCTTCTATGTATTCAATCTTTCTTTTCTTTTTTTTTTTTTTTTTTTTGAGACGGAGTCTTGCTCTGTCGCCCAGGCTGGAGTGCAGTGGCCGGATCTCAGCTCACTGCAAGCTCCGCCTCCCGGCTTTACGCCATTCTCCTGCCTCAGCCTCCCGAGTAGCTGGGACTACAGACGCCCGCCACCTCGCCCGGCTAGTTTTTTGTATTTTTTTTTTTTTTAGTAGAGACGGGGTTTCACTGTGTTAGCCAGGATGGTCTCGATCTCCTGACCTCGTGATCCGCCCGTCTCGGCCTCCCAAAGTGCTGGGATTACAGGCTTGAGCCACCGCGCCCGGCCCAATCTTTCTCTCTCTCTTTTTTTTTTTTTTAATTCCACATGTAAGTGAGATCATGTAGCATTTTTTTTCTTTCATTCTTGCCTTTGTGTCTGGCTTATTTCACTTATAAAAATGTCTTCTAGGTCCATACATGCTGACAAAAATGGCAGAATTTCCTTCTTTTAAGGCAGAATAAGATTCTATTATTTATATAACTTTTTCTTTATCCATTTATTTCTTAATGGGCACTTAGTTTGTTTCCTTATCTCGGCTCTTGTGAATAATGTTGAAATGAACATGGGAGTTCAGATGTCTTTACAAGGTGCTGATTTAATATCTTTTTGTATATGTTCAGCAGATGGATTGCTGGGTCACATGGTAGTTCTACTTTTAATTTATTTACAGACCTCCATACTGTATTCCATTGTGGCTGCACTAATGTACATTCTCACCAATGGTGTATAGGGTTCCCTTTTATCTACACCTTCACCATCACTTGTTATATTTTGTATTTTTCTAAAAAAATCATAAAGGAAAGTATTTTCTAACTGCAATGCAGTGTGCCCAGTTTCTCCTGCCCACTACTGAGATAAAATTTTATGTTTTATAATAGTAATAACTATTATTAGCAATAGAAGCTTATTTCTGTTCATCTTTCTTTGTTTACATTGAGAGTTTTGGGGACATTAGAATATATCAAAAATCAAAACACTAGAGATATCTACCCTTTGATAGCAACCCCTTAGTTATACAAATATTTAAAATTATTTTTTAACTTTTTGGGCCATTTCGATTTCTCTGAGAAAGACTCCTGTGGTAAACTTAGTTTGTGGGAATTAAACATGTGAATATCCGGTATATTTTCATTCAGGAAGCCCACAGGTAATATGGGAGAATTTTATTTCACATACGTAATTTTACAAGGCATGCATCCTATAGAGCTATTTGTGTTGTGGTTGACTGATTCATTCATTCATTGGAATGCTGGTTAAAGTAGATGGTCTAATTTAGTGATGCTAAGCTAATTCTGACAAGGAGACAAATTCTGCCTTACCTTTCTTTGAATGCTTCAAAATAGCTGGCATGTTGCTTTCCATATAGTAGAATTTTAATGACTACTTATTCATTAAAGGATGCCCCATTGCCAGAATTTGCTCTCTGAGGTGTCAATGTGGGTTATTGATGACTGTGAGGATAATGAAGAGATTGTAGGTAGGGATGCTTCCAGGCAGCTCTTACTCTCTTGTGATAATTCAGACAATAAACAATTTAGCCCTGTGTTAAGTGAGGCAATGTCAACAAGAGTGAGAAGAAATGAGGGAAAGAAGCAAGGAGATAGAATTTAGTGTACTCATTAACTGAGTGGATACGGGCCCAAAGAAAGAAAAGAGACCACAAGCAATACTAAAGTTTTAAAAATGAGTGCTGTAAGGTGGTGATGCCTGTAATCAGAATGGAGTATGTGAGAAGGTTTAAGAATTGGGGAAGATGAAGCACATCAAGTGTAGGGTATGCTGAGTTTAAAGTGTCAACTATCACCCATATAGAAATGCCTGGCATATAAAAGTGCTCACTAGACCAGGCACGGTGGCTATAATTCCAACACTTTGGGAGCCGAGGCGGGTGGATCACTTGAGGCCAGGAGTTCAAGACCAGCCTGACCAACATGGCAAAACCCCATCTCTATTAAAAATTTTAAAAAAAATTATCTGGGTGTGGTGGTGTGAGCCTGTAATCCCAGCTACTCAGGAGGCTGAGGCAGGAGAATCTCTTGAACCCGAGAAGTGGAGGCTGCATTGAGCTGAGATTGCACCACCGCATTCCATCCTGGGTGACAGAGTGAGTCTCTGTCTCAAAAACAAAACAAAACAAAACAAGTGCTCACCTGAATTTGTTCGAATGGGTAATAATAGCACATAGAGTTGGATTCAGTCCTTGTATCATTCACTTATTGGCAGCGTGATTTCAAGTAAAGCAATTGTGTTATTGGCCATATATTTTTGTGTTAAAAAGGCAGTATTGAAGTGCATGAGTTCTAAGTACCTTTCAGCCTTAATATTTGCTTTTCTATATGACCTTCACAGCAAACTGAGAGTGCACAAATAATTTACGATATGCAACTTCAGAACAGAGGATTTTAAAATTTCACCTTGGTTTAAATAACACAAGTCCCAGTTCTATATCTAAAACTCTTGGGGCTAGATGTGTTAATAATTCTAAATTTGTCAAGTTTTGTAAGGTTAATTTGATGCATATATTGTGTATTGTGTAATTCTCACAGTAGGATCAGCACTTCATGTAGTAGTCAAATCTTAATATATATGCAGCAAAATGTATGCATAACACTCTAAGCTAGATAAACACTATAAATAGAAATACATTTATTTGGGAAAGGTAGGTTATGTTAAAAAAATAGTTTTCCAAAAGATTTGTGATTTTGATGCTTTTTGGATTTCAGAATGGTGGATGATAGATTGTGTACTTGTGGTGCAGATTCATGATACATTTAATAAAACATTGTTTTTAAAGATCTTAGTTCTGTGCAAAATCTTAGCTAATTTTCTCAAATTTTACACTTAAAATATGCTAGAGTTAGGTATCAGTAAGAGAGAATGTTTTCTGATCACCTATATAAGCATGCATTAGCAAAATGCAGAATGGAAGTTATAAAAGTATCTTATAATCCACATACAATGACTTTTAAAATGAATATTAGGTTGGTGCAAAACTAATTGCATTTTGCCATTCTTCTGGTTAAAACCACAACAATTTTTGGACCAACCTAATAATATAAATTGTGAAAGTAATAATGAAATCGTAGTGTAAATATTAGCTGTGGAATGCATATCTGGTTAAGATATGAATATCAATAATACTATGACATTTGAACACATGAATAAATTTTAAAATCTACACTCATTTTAGACACAGAAATTCCCAAACCACAGTTTTCCTTTCTTACTTAAAGTGCTCTATTCCTGAACTTCCTTGTTTACCATTCAGCTGCTACTATCCCCTTGTACATTATTAATCAATTATTTCCTATCAGGACAAATACCTGTATATGAGGACTGTTTATGTTACCTTAAAAAAGGATACAGCCATGTTTAAGTATTCGTTAACTTTGGGCATAATAGAGACCTGGCCATTGCTAATAAATACCGATTGTTAATGTAAATACATATGAAATGAAACAATTAAATATACAAAATTGTTATAAAACTGACCCTGTGGAGTACTGTGGAAATCACTGCAAACTCAGGAACAAATACCACTGGATCTAATTAATAATCCCCACAATGGTTTATGGAGTTCACAACACACAAAAACACTAATAATTTTTTCATTTGAGCAATACAATTTTCTCTTTATTTTGCCACAATTTATGTGGAAGTAAGTTAGATGTAAATAAACAATTATTTCTCCACTTATTGCACGTTGATGATGTATAAAACTAACTTGTCCTCCAAAGAGTAACAGTATCAGAATGTAAAATCTATTTGAAGATGTTACAGATGATTTTATTATTGTTCTGGGTATAAATCAGAGAAAGAATAATTTTTAAATATATGAAGTCTTATTACAATGATAAATTTAAAAGTACTGTTTACAAAATAAATAGATCTAAGTGAACAAATAAAAAAAGTTTGCTGCCAAAGAATATCTTAATTTACAGAACTTAAAAATATACACCTTAGCTCTGGAGTATTTTAGTTTAAAAAAAAAAACTTAACGAGGCAAATTATTAGTTTTTTGTTTTTGTTTTCAGTAAAAGACTCTTTAAGTCACAAAAAAACAACCTTAAAAACTTAAATGACTTTCTGAGAAATGCAATGTATATTTACCTGAACATGATTAGAAACCAAGATATTATTTTGACATATATGTGTTCTTAAAGCTAATTTAAGCACATTTATCTTCCAATGAGTAAAATCATAAAAAAAAAGTATTTATTCAAATAGGAAAGCCAGAAATTGAGGGCCATAACTTATTAACTGTCCTAGATGTCATCAAAAAAGCTGTCAGAAAACTCTACTCATCTAAGATAAAATATTTTCTTCAGTAAATGTTTTGGTTGTGTAGCCAGTTTTTTTAGATTCAGGGTTTTTATACCGTAAAACAATTGTTGTATTTTAAAAATATTCTTGGAATTATTTTTGCATATCTGAGATAGTGTAGTTTTGACTGAAGGAAGAAACCCACTAAAAGTTTCTTAGAATACTTTCAACTCTGGAGGATTACAATTCCATTTAGCCTTCAGGTATTTACTCCTTAGTATGATATGAAAGCTACATCTAAAAATCTAAGTAAGTAAATCAGAATAAATATATTCAGAAGTCAAGAAGCTTTAATTTTCAATGGTATAACCTGACAGTCTTTTATTTAGCATCTGAATAGTACCTGGCATAATACATAGAATAGCATAGACATCAATGAAGTCTGATTGCATGCAGAAAATATACTTGGTCTCAATCAGAGTTTAAATGTCAATCTTCAAAATGTAATGAGTTTCACAATTGATTCATCATGAAATTGTCCAGAAACAATAAGTGTATAGAAAATGTACTGTATACTGTCCCTCAAACAAGAGAGTTAAAATATGCTTCATGCAAGTTGATTCTTTTCCTTTAACTTCAGAGATTTTTTGTAAGATAACATCTCTTCTGAAGACAGATTGATAATAACTTATGACTTTGAGGTCTTAGGCCAGTCTATGATATTATTGCCAGTTCAAAGAAAATTGTCTTTTGAATGACGTGCAATCTAACCTTCAACACTAATCATTTAGTAGGCCTAGCTAGTGTAGAGTTCAGATATTAAGAATACCCAGATTATAGATGCTATTCTTTTAACTCCCTCTTCTTGAAAAATCAAATCTACGCTTTAAGATTCGTATTGAAACTCTATTAAAAAACGAAGGGTGAGTCACTGAACTTCCATGTTTCTGTATAGAATTTATACCCCAAATACAGCAAGAATAAAACTTAGAAAAATATTGTGAATGTTTTATGGTCATCCAAAATCTATTTAATATAGTAAAAAAATAGCCTAAGTTTTTACAAGGTGAAAACATTGTCATTCATACAGCAAAAATACATTTTTGTGTTTTAGTCAGTGTTTAAGAAAACCTTGCAAAATTGAAGATGTATAACCTTCCATCTAGACACTTGATTTAAAAATAATATTAAAGTATCACTTCACAGAACAAGTTTTCTCACTTGCATATGCATGTGATGATGGCAGATGGAGAAATGTCTAATGAAACTACTGATTAAAGACCAACTTCAAGGGTATTTGAAAGAAAGATACTTTAAAATATATAGATCTTAATTATGTTAACGTCTACTTCCAAAAGAAATCCAAAAGTCTCTGTCTTCTCATGTTTTCCTTGAAGAGAAAGTTCTATTTTAATAGGAAATATGCATAAATCCTTTTAATGATTAGTATAATTTTCTTCACAAATGGAATGATAGAATTCTGACTAGTATTATATTTGCTTTACATTTCTTTTTAATACCTGTTTAGCCACAAATATTGGCAAACAAAGACATTCATATTAACTAAAATATCTACAACTTTACATATTTTTTAGATGAAAATTCATCTGAAGGGTTTGCTTCCTTATTTTAAAAAGTGTTAACATTTCCCTGTTAGCTTATTTCTTTATATTTTACTTGATTGCTTTATTTTCAAGAAAGTGTCATACTATAAAGAGCACAATTACCTTCAGTAAAGAATAAAACAGCATGAGGATAAATTGCAACTATATCAATAGTAATTGGTAACTAGTATAGAAATATGATTCTTGCCCAGGGCAACAGTTAAGGCTGAATTGAATCGATAGGAAGAAAATCCAAAGCAAGGAAAGCAAATCTGAATTCTAGTTAAATATTGTTGGGAAATAGAATTGAAAACAAAATTTTATCCCAGTTCAGAAATCCTCTGCAGAAAGGTAATAGAGAAATAAAACCTTTTTATCATTGTATATGTAAACATTACACTAGAATGTAATGAGCATCACAGGCAATCTGCTAGGAGATTATAAAAACAGAAATCTCACTCTTTATAAATAGATATACAAGAAGATACAATCCATTACCTATATGTTTTCAAGATACACAATAACTAGCTCTCAAGTAAGAGGACTTGAAAACATCATTTGTCATACATAACCCGTCTTAACTTTACCTGGTAATTAAAATGACTACCTGTGTTAGCTAAATAGCTTTATCTGAAAACACACACACACACACACACACGCACGCACACACACACACACGCACACACACACACACACCATTTTCTTATGACAGTAGGTAGTTTTGCAACTTGGGGCAAGGTGATCACCATGAAGTCAGGTTCCTATCCATCTGCAGAAACTGGCAGATAGGGGTGCTATCTTCCTGAATGATTGTATGTTAAAGAGATTGCTGCCAGGCTCTTGAGAAAGACATTATTGGGTCATAAAAGGCCAAAAAGGTCTATGTAGTCTTCAAAAGGATTTATATGCATTTCAAAGAGCTGAGAAAATATACATTTTTTCAAGCTAAGATGCTCTGAAAAAACAAAGAAGAGATGAAAATCTTTCATTTCCAACATGAAAAATTAAACCTCTTATTTTTAGTTTGTATCTGTCCTAACAATACAAACTACTAAGATTTATTGAAAACAAATCATTAAAAGAGAAGTACTGATTTTTAAAAAAAATGTTAAAATCAAACTTAAAAAGCAAGTTTACTATGTCCCTTAATTCTTAAATATACGTAAATTTGAAACTGTATTCATTATTTCCACAAGAGATGCTGTAACCGCCCAAGGGGTTCACCTTGCTGCTGCCTAGAAAAAGCGGATTCATCAAGAGAGGAGAATGGCAATGGCGAAAGAGTAACTCTCACGGAGTCTGCTGTGCCGGAGACCCAGAGTTTTATTATTACTCAAATCAGTCTCCCGGAGCATTTGGGGACCAGAGTTTTGAAGGATAATTTGGCGGGTGTGGGCTCGGAAAGTGGGGAGTGCTGATTGGTGGGGTTGAAGAGGAAATCACAGAGGGTGGAAGTGAGTTCTTGATGAGCTCTGGGTGGGATCGCAGAACTAGATGAGCCAGATTATCAGTCTGAGTGGTGTCATCTGCTGCATCGGAATGCAGGGTCTGCAAAATATCTCAGGCCCTGATCTTAGGTTTTACAATAGTGATGTTACTCCTAGGAGGAATTTGGGGTGGTCTAGACTCTTGCAGCCAGAGGCTGCATGGCCCGCAAACCGGGAGATATCCAGTCTTGTAGCTAACTTGTTAATCCTATTAAAGGCAGACTGGTCCCCAGGCAAAAAGGGGTTTTTCAGGAAAGAGCTATTATCCGTTTTGTTTCAGAGTTTAAACTATAAACGAAATTCCTTCCCAAGGCCAATTCGGCCTACACCCAGGAATGAAGAGAAAGTTTAGAGTTTAAATGGAAGATGGGGTCAGCTAGGTCTGACCTCTTTCACCGACATCATTTCCTCAGTTATAATTTTGCAAATATGGTTTCAATGCTATTCTTCATTTAAACACTGTCAAAGTTACTCTGTTACAGATCCAAAGATCCTTTGCAGTTTATAAATTTTCCTTTACCATATTCAAGAAGACTTATGCTAAGGAATTATGGGGAAAAAAAAGAAGCCATCCCTTGTAATTATTGCTTTCTGAGATTTGAACTGATTAGTAGTTCATTTAGGGAGAAATCTAATCAAGTCTTAGAGATTCTGAACTGAATGGGATCCCCAGGATTTATCTTTTTTTATGTACCTTGCTGATCAAAATGAGATGAGACCTTCAGTTGCTAATGAAAACTGAAGAAATATTAGATATCTATGAGTTAGTTTCATTCTTCTTACAAATAAAATGGTAGCACAGATTATTTAATGAAGTTTCATAGATGAAACTATGACTAGTACCTACATTTCTTAACTGAACAATGTTTCCTCATTATGCCACATTGCCCCTTCATAGATTCTCATTCCTGATAACACAGTAGTCATCCCCATTATCAAGTGATAGGGTCCAAGGCCCCCTAGTGGATGCCTGCAACCCCCTGTAGTACCGAATCCTGTATATGTTTCTCCCTATACATACAAACCTATGATGAAGTTTAATTTATAAATTAGGCACAATAAGTGATTAACCACGATAATAATAAAATAGAACAATTAAAACAGTATAGTAAAATAAAAATTATGTGATATGGTCTCTCTCTCTGTCAAAATAATGTACTGTATTTACTCTTCTTCCTGAATCTGTGTAACCATTCCTTACTTCTAATAACTAGGTTGGTGTCACTCATTTCAGGGAATTGTTTGCTGAAGTCTGTGTACATTCACTACTTTCTGGAAGAACACCTTGCCACCAATTGGAACACGTTGTCTGTTCATGTCTTTTCCCCACAAATTTAATGCCCATTTCATCTTTAATCACTTATCATGAACTTTGATTTGACATTTGCAGTTTGAAGTGTGACAGCAAATCTAGCAAATTTTTGTTTTTCTTCACAATTTTATAGATAGAAGATTCTTACCAAGGTTCTTAGCAACCTGTGCACAGGACTTTTTTTTCTTCTTTCTTTCTTTATTAAGTCAAGAATTTTGGTGGCTCAGACCTGTAATCTCAGCACTTTGGAAGGCCCAGGTGGACAGATCACCTGAGGTCGGTAGTGCAAGATGAACCGGGTCAACATGGTGAAACCCCATCTCTATAAAAAACAAAAATACAAAAATTAGCTGGGCATGGTGTTCCACATCTGTAATCCCAGGTACCTGGGAGGCTAGGCATGAGAATTGCTTGAACCCGGGAGGCAGAAGTTGCAGTGAGCCAAAATAGCACCACTGCACTCCAGCCTGGGCAATAGAGCAAGACTCCATCTCATAAAAAGAAAAAAAAAAAAAAGAAAAACTTCAACTTTTTTACCTAAAGGAAGCACTTTAAATATTCTCTTCAGCACTCCAAATTGCCAGCATCATAACTCTTGCACTTTGGGGCCATTATTAAGTAAAATATAGGTTACTTGACACAAACACTGCAATGCCACCACAGTAGACCTAATCATCAAAAGGGCTACTAAGTGACAAATGAACTGGGAGCATGAACATGTGGCTACACTGGATAAAGGGTTGATTCGTACCCTGGGCAAGACAGAGTGGGACAGCACGAGATTTCATCACACTACTCAGAAAGGTGTGCAAAGTAAAATGCATGAATTCCTTATTTCTGGAACTTTTCATTTAATATTTTTGGACTCTAGCTTGCCATGTGTAACTGAAGTAGTAGGAAGCAAAACCACACATAAGGGGGAATTACTGTATATCTCTTAACTTCTCACATAACTCAAAATGGAATCACAAGTTTAAGGTTCAATACATTGAAATAATTCTGTAGAACTGAATAATATCTTAGTATATTCTGTGAAAATTTATTCAAGAGTTTTAACATATTGTTTGATTCTCAGAATTTTCCCATTAGTCAAAATTCTTAGAATTTGTCTCCAGAATTTATTATTCCTTTTTAGTTTTTATAATCTGCAATAAGTTCAGAAGCCATGGCCTTTGAAGTATATGCAGACTGCCTAGCATGCTTTAAGTTTTTAGGCATATTTAATATTATATGTTATTATATATGCAAGTGTATAATCACATAACATGTCACTAGAAACGTCAAAGGTTATTTGTTTGGAGAAGGGTGGAAGGATAAAACAAACAGTGAAAACATACCAAAATAACTTTTCTCAATGCAACAGTATTCCTCTGGGTCTGTATTAATAGTGCAGCACCACTGGGCCATAGCTGGCTGCAGTGCTTAAGTGAGGGTATGATATGGATTTGCTAAAAGTACTTCAGTTTGAAATGGAGGTTCTGCAATTCCTAGTTATTGATGGTATAGTTTGTAACATTATTTTTATTCAACCCTGACCAATGGAAAATTAAAACAACTTTGATCACTTTGGAAATTCTAGGCTTGGCTTTTCATTTGTAACTATCAATTATTTAAAGAATAGTTTAAAAGGGCTCTTGGAGCTCTTTTTTGGGGGAAAATTACAGTAATTTAGGTAGCAAATGTGAATGATCTCAAGTTTTTAGTTCCATATGGAATAAAAATGCCTTATAAAACAGTCACATTGCCATCTACTGACAGCTTTTTATAAAAGAACCAACTTTTTCTCGTTAGCCCAACTGCCTGATTATGCACTTAAATGATCTATTACTTGATATGTGGCAGTATAAAAAGGGGGAGCATAGTTATCCGTTACTCAATACATGTACTTGAAATAATCTCACCATTCACAGCAACCATTTCAAGCTATTCAATGTTTCACTTTTATATACTGCAATTAGATACATTTATTAATGGCATTATTGCTTAGTATTTCATAGCTGGTAAAACTGTTTTTAGGAAAGTGACTACAGAGGGTATGTTAATAAATCTGCCCTGCATGTACAGTACATAGGGACTTGCTAATAGGATTTTCATAATAACAGAATTTATCTCACAGCACATTTTATAATACCAATCACTATATAACAGCAGTGTTGTTATTACATTATGTGAAAAATAGGATTTGTGTTAAGGACATGCATTATAACCTGAAACACAAAAGAACAATGGTACTTAAAGTACTTGTGGATCAAACCATTTTCATTCACATCTTTTTTTTGGAAATTTTTTGCTCCTGCCAGAGTTGGTATAAGAGACACATCTAGTGCTGTTATAAAAAGATCAAAAATTTACATCAGTACTTCCAATGAACTAGTAGCTCTAGAGGGTAGCATCCTGATAAACAGTAACTATGATCCTATGGATGGTAATAACCAAGTCTTCCCATAGTTAGTAGTAATTATCTCACATATCAAATGCAATTCATTTCCCAATTTAATTCTGTAGAAGTGTGTTATTAATTTATCTTTCTTCCATGTTCTAAGACATGGAACTTACAATTAAGACAACTTTAAAGCACAGTATTATCTTTCCACAAAAGTCTTGAGTACTTATGTCAGTTTTTCAGATAATCACATGCTGTGCATGTTTTACAACTTGAAAAAAAGAAAAAAGAACATACACATGTTTTGGCCAGTCATACTAATAGCTTGCAAAATAATTAATACACAAAAGCTGAGCTATGACCCTTTTGTAACAATAAGTATATAACTCAGTTGCGCATAATCTTCACAAACAGCAGACTTTTCTTTAACCTAAAATTGCTTAGAATAGCTTAAATATATTTAAAATTGATTCAGGAGATATATAGTTAGCATATTGTTTTACATGTTTTTACTTGAAATAAATCAATGAATGGAGAACATACATTATTGCAGAATTGAAAGTCATCCACTATTCAAGTAGGGCACACCATCATGTATTTTGTCATAACTGGCTCTACCTGGATTTATTATGAAATAGAGTGAGTTAAAGGTTTCCTTGACTAAAGATCCAAGAAAGCAGAACATTCTGCTCTGAGAACTCCAGCTGAGTTTGAATAAGAAATCATTCAAGAATAGATGAAAGGCCTAGATTTTGCTGCCTTTCAACTGGTTCTAAATTAATGTTAAAGATTTTTGCTACATTTCCTGACCTTGCAAAATAAGAGTATTTTCAAATGATAATTCGGTTATAGCCACTATTCAAAAAGTCAAGCTAGAAAGATATTCAGGCTTTCGTTTCCCCCCATGCAATTCACTTAAAATAATGCAAAGAAATATGTGTAGATTGTAGAACAACTCCATTAAAAGAACTATGTTTTGTTTCATAGAAACTCTATAATGAATTTTTGTACTTAAACCGTGTTTTTTTACTTTATCCTATGTATTTCATATTAAAATTAGTATATTTGGAATAAAAACGTATTATTTTAAATTTAATATGACAGTTAACCATAAAAGTAAAAATACAAAGCAAATTAAAACAACAGGAAATACAGAAAATTTTGCGATAACAGAAGTTTGAACTGGTAAGAGTGAGAGGTAGCTTTGGGCAGAAGTCAGCCCATAAAAAAAAGAAAGGATCTATGGGAGCTCTACTTCTGTTTCTCTCCTGAAACGACACTAAAACAAAAGATTCCTGTCCTCACCTGTGCCTATTCAGAGCTCTGATATAGGTATCTTCAAGAACAAAATCAGAACAACACAGAAATCCTGTGCCTATGGGGAGCTGAAAAAATAGGGAATAAGTTTGGACAGTTACTTTCCTATACCTTCTCCTTCAAACTCCTGGATTGGTGGATTAGTATCTATTGCAGAGATCCTTGATTCTAAAGCTAATTCTTCTTGGGAGTCAAAGGGTGAAACCATTTACTTAAGGATTTGTTTAATGGGGTCAGCCATTATTAATGGCTTATTGATAACTGGGGTTTTCCCCTCTGGGGCTCATCCATCCACCTTTCCCCTAAAAATTCCTTTAGCGTATTGGAGTTAACACTTGATTTCTGACTTCCACAAGCATTGACAGTTGCTTTTATTCCTAAGGGAAAATAAACTCCTAGATACAAATATTAAGACACTTGAGGAAGAAAGACACTACTGGTTTTGTCAGTAGTAGAGTTATTAAAACATATTCATCAAGATTTAAAACTAGCCAAATAATAAACTAAAAAAGAAATGGGAAGATAATATAAAAATGCAACAAGAGTAGGAAAAAGTACTAAATAAATATAATATACCATATACAATAGATAAATAAAATAGGTAGAATTAACTTATATGGCTAGAGATTAGAAATGTATTAGTAAACGGGAAGATCAGCTCCAGAAAACTTCTCAGAGAAAGAAGTAATTTTTAAAATGTAAAAGATTAAAAGATAAGCTAGGAAATAGGGAGATTAGAAACCAAAGTGCTAATATTTAGATAATATATTTATTTCAAAAACATAAGAAATAAAAATAAAGAGTAATAAATATCCAAAGTAATAACGAATATACATTTTCCAGATTCTTTTTGATAGAAGATGTTCCAGTTTGAAAGGGCCCTGAAAGTTCTAAAGAGAAATGATAAAGAAAAACCCATACTTATATTTTGCAGGGGAATTATAGAATATCAGAAAGTGAAGAAGGCTTAAACAGAAAGATTTTAGGATAAGCAAGCCTTGGGATGTGAATGACATCAGAACCACAAGCAAGGTGCCAAGAGTTAGGGCTGATAATTGTGTAAAGAAAAATTATCAAAACCACAATCAACAGAGTACGGAAACACTGTTTATCAAGCTCACTCAAAGGTTATTTAATTATGTAGGGGAATGTATTTCTCTTTGAATTTTACTATTAATTAAAGAGTTCAGATTTTCAAAGTTATACATTAACTTCTTATTGTTTGATAAAGATGTAAGGAATATTCATTTTAAAAAGATAACCTCCAACATTGTTTTTACTGTCCTATCAGACATTAACCAATTCTATATTTAAACTTTAAAATACCTATAAATTCCGAGTTCCTCAAAATACTTTCAGAAACAACTTTACCTTCTTACTGATTCAATCATTAAGGAGTTAATAAATCTTTGGGAAACATCCTTTTTATATTTGTATTTTGGTAATTCTAAGTTGTGAAAATTATGCTTTGACACCTGGGATCTGGAAGTAATATTTTGTAAGAAAAGATACTTGCAGAGACCAAAAGCAGTGGCTCACGCCTGTGGTGAACCCATGGTGAAACCTGGTCTCTACCAAACATGGTGAAACCCGTTCTCTACCGAAAAATTATGAAACTTAGCCGGGCATGGTGGCGCATGACTCTAGTCCCAGCTACTTGGGATGCTGAGGCAAGGGAATCGCTTGAACACGGAAGGAGGAGGTTGCAGTGAGTCGAGATCATGCCACTGCACTCCAGTCTGGCGATAGAGCAAGACTCTGTCTCAAAAACAAGCAAGCAAACAAACAGAAAAGACATTTACAGAATCTTTTGTATGTCTACATCTTCCATAACCCGAAATCTTTTTCCTGAAAACAAGATCTATGGGAATGACATTTGTACCCTCTACATGAATTTGTAAAGATTAAATAAAATAATACATATAGAGCACTTACCACAATACATGGCTAAATAAGCACACAATAAATGTCAGTTATTGTAAATTTCACTTTTAAAAATGACCAAAAGAAATATGTAACTAAACCTAAAACCATTTATGTAACAACATAGACTTGGAAAAACTCAGACCCTTGGAGCCAGAGAGAAAGCACATGGTTTTAGAAACCTGTGGCATATTTATGTTTTTTTCTGCACCTATGTATACTTTGATATCTAATTAAAAAAATTGTGAATTGTTTATTTATAGTTGAACACTTTGAAATTATTCAGTTGAGTATCTGTCAGGCACCAAAAGGAACATGTTATCTGTTGTCTTCTTTATTTTCTATTGAAGTTTAAATGTATTAAGTAATTTCTCTGGCTGTTCCAGAAGAATTCTCATTCCTTTGGTTTGCAAAATAGAAAGTTGGGAATTTTGAGGGCTTATTCTTTACAAAAATGAAGAATTCAAGTTTTCAGAAAATACAAAGAAATCAGAATTGTAGCTAAAAAAATACAGAGTTAAAGATTGCATTAGCTTTAGGAAACTTATCAGGTAGATATTAGAGCGAAAAGGACAAACTAAAGAAAAAATATTCTATTCACGTTTTTATTTTTTGAAGAATATTTGGATCCTTTGCTTCTCAGATAATATAACTATTATGTTTATTCAAAAGGATTTTTTTCATTCAGATTAAATTATATTAAGGCTTATATGTGTAATTAAATGGATATTCAAAAATCACACTGTTGCCACTTCTAAAAACTGCTTTAAAACTGAGAATACAGTGGAAATGGTACAATATGTAACCATAAGTGATGTGAAATTACTAAGCAAAAATCATGTCTGGTTTTATTTCAACATGGAACAGTGAACATTTTTAGTGACTAAAAATTAAACATTAGTAAAACCAGGAAGGAACTCAAAGAACAGGAGAATAGAATATAATCCTACTTTTATATGAATAGATTATATGATTATACATTGACATAGATAATATATGCATCTAGGTGTGTATATATGTGTATATATGCATAGATAATGATGTATATTTATGTCTACTATTTGTTCATTAACAGATACAAGATGGAATAAGATAATTAGGGTTGCTAGCCTTTTCAAGCATGTTCTTCCACACTTCTACTCTGATCAGGTGAAAGTCTACTTTGATTTAGATAAAATATTGAATGAGTCAGTGGAAAAGTAATTGTCTCGTTGATGCAATGAAATGTTTTGACATACTAGGTGAAAACACTGGTCAGCAAAATTGGGCCACATTTCAGAATAAGCAACAAGAAAACAGAACCAAGATGCAGGCATATCTTGGTGATATTACCATTTGGTTCCAGGCCACTGTAAAAAAGCAAATATTGCAGTAAAGTGAGTCACACATTTTTTGTTTATTTTTCACTGCATATAAATTTTATGTTTACATTATAAGATAGCTTATTAAGTGTGCAATAGCATAGTCTCTAAGATAATGTATATACATTTAATTTAAAAATGCTTTATTACCGATAAATGTTATTGGGTATCTGAGCTTTCAGCAAATAAATTTTTTTGCCAGTGGAGCATCTTGCCTTAATGTTCATGGCTATGGATGACTGATCAAGGTGGTGGTTGCTAAAGGCTGAGGTGGCTGTGGCAGTTTTTTAAAATAAGACTACAGTGAAGTTTGCCTCACTGAGGGACTTTTTCTTTCACAGAAAATTTATCTGTAGCATGTGTTGCTGTTTGATATCATTTAACACACAGTAGAACTTCTTTCAGAATTGGAGTTCTTTCTTATCTTGGTGCTGCTTTATCAACCAAGTTTATGTAATATTCTAAATCCTTTGTTTTCATTTCAACAAAGTTCACAGCATTGTCACCAGAAACAGATTCCATCTCAAGAAATCACTTCCTTGCTAATCTATAAAAAGCAACTCCTCATTCCTTAGTTTTATCATGAGACTGTAGCAATTTAGACACATCTGCAGGCGCCGCTTCTCTTAATAATAATTATCTTGCTATTTCCACCACATCTGCAGTTATTTCCTCCACTGAAGTCTTGAACCCCTCAAAGTCATTCATGAGAGATGGAATTGACTTTTTCCAAACTCCTGTTAATGTTAATATTTTGACCTCTTTCCATGAATCACAAATATTCTTAATGATTCCTAGAATGATGAATAATTTCCAGAACATCTTCAATTTACTTTGCCCAGGTCCATGAAAAATGACTGACTGTGGTAGTTGTAGCCTTATAAAAGGCTATTATTTTTTAAATAATAAGACTTGAAAGCTGAAATTACTTCTTGATCCATAGGCTACAGAAAGGATATTGTGTTAGCAAGCATGAAAACAATACTATCATCCTTGCACATCTCCATCAGAGTTGTTGGGTGAACAGGTACATTCTCACAGAGCAGTTAATATTTTGAAAGAAATCTTTTTTTTTTTTCCTCTGAGTAGTAGATCTTGACAGTAGGTTTATAATATTTAGTAAACCATGCCTTAAGACATATGCTGTCATCCAGGCTTTATTGTTCCATTTATAGAGCATAGGCATGATTGATTTAGCATAATCTTGAAGAGCCCTAGGATTTTTGCAATGGTTAATGAGCATTGGCTTCAACTCCAAGTCAACAGTTGAGTTAATCTCTAATGAGAGAGTCAGCCTATTCTTTGTAGCTTTAAAGCCAACCTTTGACTTCTCCCTTTTAGTTAGGAAAGTTTGGATGACATCTTCTTACAATAGAAAGCTGTTTCTTCTACATCAAAAAACTGTTTAGTGTAATTACCTTCCTCAATGATCTATCCTAGATATTCTGGATAATTTGCTGCAGCTTCTACATCAACACTTGCTGCTTCACCTTGCACTTTTATGTCACAGAGAAGACTTATTTCCTTAAACATTATGAACCAACCTCCACTAGCTCCCAACTTTTGTCCTGAAGCTTCTTCACCTCTCTTAGCCTTCATAGAGTCGAAGAGAGTTAGGACCTTGGTATGGATTAGGCTTTTACTCAAAGGAATATTGTGGTTGGTTTGATCTTCTAACATAATCACTAAAACTGTTGATATCAGTAATAAAGCTGCTTCATTTTATCATTCATGTGTGTGCTGGAGTAGCATTTTTAATTTCTTTCAAAATTATTTTTTCTTTGCATTCACAAATTGGTGAACTGTTAAGAGGCCTAGCCTTTGACCTACTTTGGTTTTTGATATGCCTTCCTCACTGAGCTTAATCATTTTTACCTTTTGATTTAAAAAGGGAGATATGTGACTCTTTCTTTCATTTGAACATTTAGAGGCCATTGGAGGGTTATGAATTAGCCTGATTTCAATATTGCCATGTATCAGGAAACAAGGAAGCCCTAGGAAATGGAGAGAGATAGGGGAACGACCACTCAGTGTAGCAGTCAGAACACACAAAACATTTATCGATTAAGTTTGGTGATGTACGAGCATGGTTCATGGCACCCCAAAGCAATTACAATAGTAACATCAAATATCATTGATATGGTAAGGATATTTGTTCCCTCCAAATCCCATGTTGAAATATGATCCCCACTATTGGGGGTGGGGCCTAGTGAGATGTGTTTTAGTCGTGGGAGCAAATCCCTCATGAATGGCTTGGTGTCCTCTCTACAGTAATGAGTTTACATGAGATTTATTTGTTAAAAAGAGTCTGTCTCTCTCCACTCTCTATCATGCTTCTTCTCTCACCACATGACATGACTGCTCCCTCCGTGCCTTCTACCATGAGTGCAAGCTTCCCGAGGGCCTCACCAGAAGCACATGCTGGTGCCATGCTTTTTGTGCAGCTTGCAGAACTGTGAGCCAAATAAACATATTTTCTTTATAAATTACTGTATTAGTCTATTCTCATGCTGCTATGAAGAAATACCTGAGACTGGGTAATTTATAAAGGAAAGAGGCTTAATTGACTCACAGTTCTGCAGGGCTGGGAAAGACTCAGGAACCTGACAATCATGGCAGAAATAGAAGCAAACACACCCTTCTTCACATGGTGGCAGCAAGAAGTGCCAAGTAAACAGGAAAAAAAGCCCCCTATAAAACCATCAGATCTCGTGAGAAATCACTCACTATCATGAGAACAGGATGGAAGTAACTGCCCCCATGATTCAATTACTTCCCACCAGGTCCCTCCTACAATACGTGGGGATTATGGGAACTACACTTCAAGATGAGATTTTAGTGGGAACACAGTCAAACCATATTACCCAGCCTCAGATGTTCCTTCATAATGCAAAATGAATTTATATAATTACTTATCCCAGATAATCAAAATAGGTATGTCAATAATGAGCTATCTAAAATATGGTGAGAATTACCAAAATGTGACAGAGGCACAAAGTGAGAACATGCTGTTGGAAAAGTGGCACCTGTAGACTTACTAGATGCAAGGTTGCCACAAACTTTTGATTGTAAAACATGCAGTATCTCTAAAGTACAAAAAAAGAAATAGCAATAAAGGAAATACGCCTGAATCTCTTCAACATTATAGTTATGACATCCCTTTTGTATGGTGACCAGATTTAACTCATTAACTAAAACCTCACATGGCAGCTGTTAAAGCAACAGAGAAAGTAACTGCTGCCAATTGTAGTCAACTCTAGAAAAACATTTTTGTGAAGGTCATAAATATGCTTCACATTCTATTTCAATAACTTATATTTATATTGTTATTGTATTTGAATTATAATTCATTTGCATGTCCTCTACTGTCAAAATGAATTTCAGATTTTAGATAGGAAAAAAAGAAATTACTTGCTGTGAAAAAAATAAATGTTTAGTATTTAATTGGATATATAATGATAATATCTGTAAAACTAATAGCAAAATTCAAATATGCTTTTATTGAAAAGTTCTTTAGCACTTGCTCTTATCATGTCTCATTTTCTCTGATGTACTAGACCTAAATTGCCACTTATAATGTGTGATGAACATACAGAAACTTACATGTTGCCTTTTGTTTTATCTAGAAGCAAGTAGATTGTACAAATAGGCTTGATTGCTCTGTGATAGAAAATGTGACCATCTGTAACAATTCATATTGTGAACTTATTACATAGATAATTATTATGATTAGTGTTACAATTCAGCAATCAGAATTCTGTACAGGATCCAAAGGAACACAGCAGGATAATACTCTATCTAAATGGGCTCAGAAAAAATGCAATTTATTTGACACACTCCACAAGAGAGACAGAATCAATTGGACATATAACGTAATCATTTTTCTCTCCCTTAGCAGCTTGTCACAGGAGCCAGCATCATGCATGGAAGGGAGTTTGCCATACAAAACCATGGTATTGCATCTGCATGAGAATAGATCAACCCTTGGGTACATTCAAAATATTACTGGAGTTCTCTTTATTATTTATACAGGACAGATTTTCCTAAAGACACTCTCCTTTTCTACCACACAGGACACATATTTCACCTACAAGTGCTATCTTTATGTCACTCGCTTAGAAAATTAAACCTTGTCATCTCTCTAACTCTACTTGGTTTCAAGTGCAGCAATAACATTTAGATTAAACTATATATTTTGCAAGAAAAATCCATCCTCCCTCCTTATATTCTTTGTGGCTGGCCTGTGAAGTATTCTTTGAAAACCAGTGAATCATAGTCTGAGAATTATAAGTTTATTTAAAAATTTTTAACACTGACTGGTCTTCTGAGCTTGAAAGACATGATAGCTTTTTACTACCAGCTGATAAAATATGTAATTGTTCAATTTCTAAAAAGCTGTTCCATTGTCTCTAGTTACTCCACATCTGCTACATTAAATAAGATATGACAGAAGGGAACTTGGTGGGAGGTAGAAAGGAGGAAGGCAAAGGAGTCCTAAAGACATGCAGGTGGAAAGTTATTATCCCAAACATCTGGACCTGTTTACTAGGCAGTCGCTACCCTGGGATAGATACATGCTCTATTTACAAAGTCCCTTGGTAGAATACAATTTTTTTCAAAAAGGAATGTCTTATTGCATAAAATACCCAGATATAAAATATTAACTTTCAGAAATAATCAAATATGTAATCGTTAAGATGGAGCATCATTTGTTTCCACTTAATGGAAAATTAAAAGGATATGTAAGTGTTCAGTACAAGTTTTTAAAGAGATATTAATTTCAATATTTATTTTTTATTTCTAAGCTCTGTATTCATAAACAAATGACATTAAAATAAACAGAACTTCATTATATACCATTCTCTTCAAGACATTTTATACATATTTATTGTCTATTTTGTGCCACATACTCCAGACACCATTTTATTAAAATTATTTATGTACTTAAGGAGTGAGTGATTATATATCATCACAGTTCTTGGCTTTCCTTTTTTCTTTATAGAGCATATTAATTTTGAATGCACGTGGCACACTTTGTATAGGTATAAAAAGAACCGACAAATGCAAAGCATGACTGCTTCCATAGCCATTTGCTTTCTCCATTTGGAGGATACTAAATATAAATGTGTCTTTTGTTTTCAGAAATATTCTATCTATTCACATTTTCTTTGGTTTTTATTTTTATAAAAATCATACTACTGTTGTTGAAAATAGTATAAATCTTGCATCAAAGCAATTTTCTTGCTTTTCCATATTCCAGATTGTCAGTCTCCATAGTTAACCAAATTCAACATTTCTACCTCTTCCTTCTTTTACTTACTTCTGTATTTTCTAAATCACACGTGTATTCTTTCTTTAAGTATTTAGTCCTACATAATATCTATGGGCCTCCTAAAGTGGAAAATAGAAGAGAAAAATTGGCCTTTTGTGTCCTGCCCTCTTCGTGGCAAAGCATATATACATAAACACATGCATAAGTTTATGCATATGCACACACACCCACACACATACACACACACACACATTCATACATGCTTTCTTCCAATAGAATTATGTAAGGGTTTGATTAAGTTAATAGCTAATATTTGCATTATGTGACCCTGTAAATATTATTTGTAGCTAAGCTAAGTAAAATATTCTATATAGCATCACTACATTATCATTACAGTTTATATTTTGCTCAACGCCTTATTGCCCTGGAGGTAATTTTTTCATTTGCTTCCTTTCCAGCATGGCCATCGGTAGTTTATTCTCAATCTCTAAATACTTTTTCAATGAATTGAAACACATTCACATAACTCTTCAGTTTAACCTTTTCTTTGAGACATCTCTCCTGAAGTCTTCTGTACTCCAGTTTCAATCTGAACTCTGTGCTTTCCAGAATCATTGCTGACTGGTCAACCTGGGACTTTCTTCCCTTGACCATCAAATCGGGAATTCCTTTCACTCTTCTTCTGTAGGAAGGCCTTCTTTTCAGGGTCCTCATTCTTTCTCTTTCTTGTTTTTCTCATGCTACTAAACAGAGCACATACTCCAATAGCTTCCTGAGAATGTGCATGTACATCAAAACCTTGAGGACATGAAAATCTTTTTCTTCAACCTTCACAATTCTTTCATAGTCTGGTTAAATATATACCATCTTGCCTTAGAATTTTTAAGATACTATTTCACATTCTTCTAGCTTCTAGTAAGAAGTCTGAGGACATTTTGTAGTATGATTTTTTGTAGGTGACATGTTTTCTTTATTTTCTCTTTAATAATTTAGGAACTTTATACCTATTGTTAATTTTTAAGATGACTGTTTTTGGAGGTGTTTTTAAAAACCATTGCTCATAATAATGTTCATATCCTTCTGAAAACTGTTATTCAGTTATGAAACATTTGCTTAAATTTAAAATGTAAATTTATTTCCTTTATTGTTTATTTTTCTGGAATTCACATTATTAGATGTTGGTACTACTGGATGGATAGTTTTAATTTGGGTATATTTTTTCTAGTGTTTCCTTGTCTTTTGCTGCTTTAGTTTCCTGAAAAATTTCCTCAATTTTTATCTTTATACACATACACAAAGATATTCTTTCTATATAGCATTCTCTATAAATTTTGTTTCCTCTGAATTCATTTATTTTTTTCTTTGTTAAGACTTCTTTTATGTAAACGCTTTCATCAAATGTCTGATGATACTTGTTCATTTGTATATATGTAAGAAGGAGGATATAAAAGAAATTTTCAACTATCCTTAATTACAAATTCTGAAATTAAATGAAACGAACATATTTTGGACTACCTAATCCACATTTTGCCTTTTGTAAGCTTTCATAGTAAATATATAACTCAATGTATTTTCTGACATGAAGAGATAACCCTAGTGGAGAAAAAAGAAGCATGCATGATTAAACACCACATAAGATGAGATGAAATAAATAAAATTTTCGTTTTGTTTTGTTTTTGTTTCTTATCAGTTGGGGGCGATTAGGTGTTAATCTGGAGCACAAGTTTTCCTCTTGCCTCTGAATATAAAAAAATAGAAATCTAAAGGGACTATTTTTATATTAAGATTTATACATAAGATAACCCTTCTTTACATGAGACTAATAGAACAATGCACAATTAGAATGGTTTCTGTGATTGACTTTCTATTATTCTTGTTACGCTAAATGACTTATCTCTGCCAATATGGCAATCTTATTCCCCTTGGCAGTGACTTGTTTAGCAGTGAGCATACAAATGAACAAAAGTCCTGTGTGAAGTTTCAATTCTTAGATAACATGGGATGAGATACTCTCTTTATCTGGATATTTTCATATTTTGATATTTTATCTGAATCTGCAGTCTTCCTGCATCCATAAGCACAAAGCCAAATCAAATGGTAGAGAAGATAGGTGAAAAAAAAATCATATTTTTGAGTACATCATTGGACCAATGTGTCAAGAGCCCCGGATTAATTGTATATTACTATTGTTTTAGATAATAAATATTCTTTTATTGAATCAATCTGGGTCATGCATTCAGCTACAGACATTTCAGCTAACACAATAAATTGCTTTGTATTTAATATAAAGAATATATTCTCAAAGGACAACTTACTATAAGATAAAAAAGGAAGAAATTAAAATACTTGTACTAATAAGTAGAAATCTCATGCTTGCTTTCAAAGTAAATAACAAAGGTCTATTTACACTTTGTGGTACAATAAAACTAATTCAGTTAATTGAAGAGGTGGCTATGAGAGCGTTTCAGGTTACAACAGTGTTTCAGATTGTACATAAATTGGAAAATAAAAACTGACTGAGTTTTCTTTCAAAAAGTTTTTGAAATGCATCCTGTATATAAAATTTTAGAGGAAAGATTTTTGCATTGTAGGATTATTATAAAAGTAGTATATTATGTTAATGTTTTAAAAATAAAGCCATTTATTTTGTCTTATTTAGTACCATATAACTATCTTTAAGATCCCTATTGAAACATGGATTATTTTTGTCAATTTTTAAAGTGATAGCATTACTGAGATTTTAAATTAACACAAACGTAAAAATTAAAATTAATTTTCTTTTAAAATTTTCAAATAATGCTAATGAATATTACTATATGTAATCTCAAAAACAATTCTACAATGAAATAAGAACATATTATTATGATTGATATTATATAGATCAAAAAAATGCAGGAAGAAATTAAAATACTTCTACTAATAAGAAGAAATCCTTTGTCTCAAGCCAGGTTTTCTGGTGATGATCTATTTCAAACTTGATAAGCTTATTCTATGATGGCCTCAGCACATTACAATTATCATGACTAAAATACTCTTTTCAAAATAAATCTTCATATTAAAGACAATATTCTGCCCTCTGTTTGCTTCCCCATTCTTTCAGGTTTAGATTAATTTTGAGAGAGAATCCAAAGATGGATTAGATAGTAATCCAGAAAAAACTATTTAGAATGGCACAGGTTTTGATTACGGTAAATAGATTATCTTAAACAAAAACTCTATATTATTCTTAGTAATAAA
Source organism: Colobus angolensis palliatus (assembly GCF_000951035.1). Taxonomy (NCBI): domain Eukaryota; kingdom Metazoa; phylum Chordata; class Mammalia; order Primates; family Cercopithecidae; genus Colobus; species Colobus angolensis. Next base: position 4,044,145 of record NW_012114544.1, on the reverse strand, counting down.
ATCACAGAGATTAGCATAGTAGAAATACTGATTCTGTATCCAGGAACCTGTCATCTTGAGGGATTTAACCATGATAAAATGTAATGCCAACCAATTTGGAGTTTTACTTAATATCTTCTTCCTATCAAGTGGAAAATACAGTTTTGTGGGGGAAATGACACTAAGTATGTCTTTCTATAACGCAATATACACTCTATCTGTAACGCTTTTATTTGAACCGCAGGATATTGCCAATATATAATCATCTAGGGCCTACAAATGGCAATTCCATCTGATTCAATCTGGTATTTTTTGACATTTATTTGTACTAAAAAAATCTGAGAAAAAGACAGAATAAGATCAAATTATCAGCTTAATTTACATGCATTACACTTTTAAATGTAATTCTTATGTACACAAGAACTAATTTTAATTTGAAATATTTAGTTTATATATGTCTCACTAAAGGAAGACTCATGCTGTAGAATCATAACCATAAGTTTAAAAAGCCTACTTACGTAAATTTTCTTTTGTGTGGATGACAAGGTCACTATTAGAATGTCACATCAAAAAAGAATTCTGCAAAATTTAATATGTAACAGTAATATGACAATGTAAGAATGCAAATATTTACTTTATGCTATAATATCATCAAATCCACAAATAACATCTTTTTAAAGAATTAAATGACTCATAGTGAAAAGAATCTAAGACAATGACAAAAATAAATTCAGAAAACAAACTTTCAATTATGGTCTAGATATTAAATTTTTTCTAATATTGAAGGCAAAACCTTTTCCTACTGTTCAATGCATTCCTAATCTTCTCCCAGTGCCTGTGCTTTCTATTTGATAGGCACTTTTATAGTGTCCTTATGTTACGTTTTATATCAAAATATGATTATTCTCTTAATGACTCATGGTTAAAAGCCTACATAACCAATAAAGATTTTAACAGTATATTTGAAATTGCACAAATTATAAACTTACACACTTTTACTTTACTATAATAATGACATCTATTTTATAGCCCTTTATGTTTTACAAGGATTTTGATTTATATTGTAGTATCTCATTTAGTGTTTTTGGTTTGTGTTTTTTTGTTGTTTGTTTTTTTGTGAGACTGGGTCTCACACTGGTGCCCAGGTTGGAATGCA
>NW_012114544.1:4031624-4036720 GCF_000951035.1 Colobus angolensis palliatus | reverse complement strand
AAAAAAAAAAAAAAAGAATTTTCCTTCACTGTTTATAAACTTAAGCACAAAACAAAACTTGTGAATAAAATAAATATAATTTCATATTTATACATAAAACATTAAAGATACTCCTAGTTTTAAATATTTCAATTGTACTTTTATTAAAATTAATTCACATACTATAAAAGTTACCCTTTTAAAGAGTACAATTTAGTGGTTCTTTGTATATTCACAGAGTTGTGTAACTATTATCAATATCTAACTTCAGAATTTGTTGACAACTCAAAAAGAAATTCCGTGCTCATTAACAGTGCATGTTTGTAATATTTTTTAAAGAAATAAACAAATTACACGTACTTCATTTTAAAAACAAAATCAAAATGAAAACTTAGATGATTTTTTTTTCCCTTGGGTGTGCTTCTACACAAAGTATACTTAGCAATTTTGACTTCACGCTTGGGAAAAGACTTCCAAGGGATAATATTATCATAATAAATTCTCTGAAATGTTTTATATGATCTGGACTTGAGATGTCCGCCCTAAAACTGTCTTCCTTCCATGTGTACAATGAATGTGGTAATTAAATGCATGAATGTCTCCAATTCCTTACCCTTTCTATATCCAGGGGTTTTTGTTATACACATGTGCAGTGCCCTCCCACTCAGGCCTCTCAAGTACCATGAACATGAGTCAGTCAGTCATGCTATTCATTCACTTATGATTTAATACATGCTGTACATATTGGTAGAGTACCATAATATATGTCCACTATCACAAATAATATGCTGCTCGTGGCCAGTCGCAGTGGCTCATACCTGAAATCCCAGCACTTTGGGAGGCTGAGGCGAGCTGATCACAAGGTCGGGAGTTTGAGACCAATCTGATCAACATAATGAAACCCCGTCTGTACTAAAACTACAAAAAATTAGCCGGGTGTGGTGATGTGCACCTGTAATCCCAGCTACTTGGGAGGCTGAGGCAGAAGAATTGTGTGAACCCAAGCGGCGGAGGTTGCCGTGAGCCAAGATCACACAATTGCACTCCAGCCTAGGCAGCAGTGCGAGACTCTGTCTCAAAAATAATAAATAAATAAATAAATAAATAAATAAACAATGTGCTGCTCATATTCTAGAATTGAGAATATCATTGTTCTGAAAGTATATTCTTGTGGAAAGACCAATAATACCAAAAGATAATAAAAATAATAATTGGTCAGAGTTATAAAGAAAAATACAATCAAGTTAAACAGGGAAACAGTTGGGAAAATTCAATTTTAAACATGTTGATCTAGGAAGGCTTCTCTGAGAAATTAATAATTTGACATATATTAGAAGGAAGCATAACAATGAGGGAGGTGACATCTGTAGTGAAATCTGAAGAAGGAGTAAGCACAAAGAACCTGATCAGGAATGAACGTGGTTCGTTTGCAGAACTGGCAAGAAAGCCAAAAGGTATTAAGTGCCCAAGAATATGTTGAAACTTCAAAGCTTTCTAAACACAATTTCCTACTTTGAAAGCAAAAAATGACTGGATAACAGAAAGTTTCCAACATTAAAGCAAATAGTCGATTTGAAATTACTTGTCCTCTTTTAAAAAATTTGTTTAATGCTTTAAGAGTGCCAATCTCCTAACAAATATCTCAACATTCAGATCCCATCTTTCACTACACTGGTTATACTGCCGATCTCACTTAAGAATCTGACCACCCAACATTTTAGGCAAAGCAATCTTGAATGACATTTTTATAAAAGAAAACTTAATTACTTAATCAATATAAATTTTAGACTTTTGAGCAATAATTAACTCAATTATTAATACAGCATGTTCCTGTGTGTTTTGATGTATACATAGTAACTTTTTTTAACTTTTACATTCAGAGGTGCAAGTGTAGGTTTGTTATATAAGTGAATTTGTGTCATGGGAGTTTGTTGCACAGATTTTTTTATTTTATTTATTTATCTAATTTTTTGAGATGGAGTCTCACTGTGTCGCCCAGGCTGGAGTGCAGTGGCATGATTTCGGCTCACTGACAGCTCTGCCTCCCAGGTTCGCACCATACTCTTGCCTCAGCCTCACGAGTAGCTGGGACTACAGGCGCCCGCCACCATGTCCGGCTAATTTTTTGTATTTTTAGTAGAGATGGGGTTGCACCGTGTTAGCCAGGATGGTCTCGATCTCCTGACCTCGTGATCCGCCAGCCTTGGCCTCCCAAAGTGCTGGGATTACAGGCGTGAGCCACTGTGCCTGGCCATTGTACATATTTTATCACCCAGGTATTAAGCCTAGGTCATATTAGTTATTTCTTGGTCCTCTTCCTCCTCCCAGCCTCCAGCCTCTGAAAGATCCCAGTGTGTATTGTTCCCCTCTTTGTGTCCATGTGTTATCATCATTTACCTCCCACTTTTAATTAAGAACATGCAATATTTGGCTTTTTCATCCTGTGTTAGTTTGCTAAGGATAATGCCCTCTAGCTCTGTCCATGTCCCTGCAAAGGACATAATCTCATTCTTTTTTTGGCTGCATAGTATTCCATAATGTATATTTATCACATTTCCTTTATCCAGTGTATCTAGCCTTATCAAAATGATGTCTATTTTCCTAATACAACCAATTCCAAATTCCTCCCAAATTTATGGAGGTAGCACTAAAGGCAAAACCTCAGAAAACAGGGTAAATATCCTCTTTCCCACCTCCCTACCCTTTCAAAACCATCAAAATTTAGTGTTTCATATTCTTTCGTCTTCCCTCTGGGTCAAAGATTCAGGGACTATACTTATCAAAATTCTATGCCACAGTCTTCTCAGCCATGTGGCTAACATCTTCCAGATGACCAATGAACTAGTCTAAATAACCATTCACACCCTCATATATCAATTTGAATGCATTGATTCTTATAATAACACAGAAAAAAAGTGGGCTTATATTGTAATCTTAGGAGTTAAAATCTCAATAATTAAAGTACTATAGGTAGAAAAGTAAAAGGGACCCTGAAATAATTTTTGACATTAACAAAACTTCAAATTGTCAGAAAACCAGTATATGCCTTTTTACTTTTTTCTATCCCACTTCAAACTTTAAAAATAATACACTAATTTATTTCCATTAGACTATGTACATTGATCTATGAATTATGCAGGGCAATCTGACCTCAAATACAGATTTGAGAAGAAGAGTAGGTATGAGTAAAAGACTAATGTGAGTGCTGTCAACATAGTCATCTTATCTATTGGTATATGTCTGATATGTAATCTCCTCTCTTCTAATAATAAGTAGAGAGAAACAAACACATTTGCCTAAAGAAATAAAGAACAAAAGTAAGAACTATTACCCTGAGAATAGGCATACTTCTGGAAATTATTTGCCATAGTAGTCTAAGGAATATTAGAATGAATCACCAATTTTAATGCTACAATATAGTGTTACTTCTAAGACTTGTGGCCAGACATCTTTAAAATATGCTGGAATGGGAAGAATTCTGGGTGAGAGATAAGGCAGAAGGCAGGAGAGCAGAAACAGCAGAAGTGACATTTACATTGTAGGCAGTGAAAGGCAGAGCTGACACTGGATATTCTGAAGAGAAGTTTCAGGGACACGTTAGAACAACCTCAAAACTCTTCCTTGAACGCAGTCAAAAACTAAGATCAATCAAAAGTAGAGTATGTCTATAGAAGTCAAACAAAATAAACTCAAACCAAAAATAACTTGTGCTCTTTGCTACATGACTTGGTCAATGAAAACAAAAGCAATAATCACACTCATACTTCAGGAAAACCTTCTTCCCCCAAAGAAAAGAAAATGAAATTTTCTAGGTTAAAATGGCTCACATTAGATCACTCAAATTAATTTTCATTTTGGTTAAATGTGATGGACTAAGCACGAGTTTCTACTTCTCTTCACAAACAAAGGGACATTGAAATAATAGACAACTGGACAAGAACAAAAGAGAGAATGAAATTATCGTTCTGGAAGTTGGAAAAAGGAAGTTGCTTTTGTCCTTTCAAAGAGCTATAGCAAAATAATGGGTAATTTATAAACAATAGAAATTTATTGTCCACAGTTCTGTAGACTGGAAAATCCAAGCTCAAGATGCCAGCAGATTCTCTGTCTGGTGAGAGCGTGTTTCTCATAGATGGTGTCTTCTATGTGTCCTTACATGGGAAAAGGGGTGAATAAGCTCTGTTGAACTTCTTTTGTAAGGACACTGTGCCTTATGAACTCAGCCTTCATGACCAAACTACTTCCCAAGGCCCCAGCTCTTAATATCATCACCTATGGGGTTAGGTTTCAGAATAGAATTTGGGGGAGATGAAAATATTCAGACCATAGCATCATCCATCACACATTCTAGATTTACTTGGAAAGTAGAATCGATTGAATAGTTGGAGAATGAGCTGAGGAAACCAAAATAATACTTCTAATGAGCCTCCCAGGCAAATCCCACAGAAGTAAAACATCTAAAACAGCCACATAACATAGATTCCTTTTTTTCCCCAGTTTTCCAGTGGATCATATATTGTCTAGATTATTTGCTTTAAGATAAAAATTTCTTACCATAAATTAAGAAAATGTTCCGGACTTCATATCTTGAAAATTATTCTTTAGTAGTTCTAGAATGGGGTCCAGTTAAGTGTATGTATCTAAATTTCTCAGGTAAATTTGAAAGACATTCTGGTTATGAATTGTTACCTTCAAAAGTGGTTGTGGTTCTTACTGACAAACTCCTATTCTGAGGTAAGCCAACTAGTGATTCTCTGCATATTATGCAAGCTTAGGTAACAGCATGGGCTAAATGTTTTATTTAACAAATCACTTTTATGTTGTTCATAGTTTAAAAAAATATATAAGTGTGTAGTTTAAAATAGTTTGTGTTCAAAGGCTTTTCATAAGAAAATGCCCATTACATTTTGTAGGAGTAGTTTGCAAACATATTTATTTTTCATACTTAGTTTTTTTCTCTCTCTCTCCCTCTCTCTATATAATATAAAATATATATAATTTATATATTATATATAATAAATTTTCAAAGGCTTTTCATAAGAAAATGCCCATTACATTTTGTAGGAGTAGTTTGCAAACATATTTATTTTTCATACTTAGTTTTTTTCTCTCTCTCT
>NW_012114544.1:4007906-4031574 GCF_000951035.1 Colobus angolensis palliatus | reverse complement strand
AATTTATATGTAAAATATGGTATAGTGATCTCTAAATATAAAAATTATATATAGATATAGAAATTACATGTTAAATACAATTGATATTACACATATAATTGTATATATATGTATATATACACACATACATACACGCACACACATACACAGTACATATAATTTCTGTAGTTAGAGATCACTATACCATATTTTCTGAAGAATAATTTGGTGGTATATGTCTATATATCTATATCTATATGTATATGTTATGTGAGAGTTTTACTTTTTCAAAATTATGCAATTGACTCAAAAATTAAATATCAAATCTGCAGAGATAGTGATCTATATATCCAAAAAAAGTGGTTTATTTAGACATTTTTCAAATGAAAAACTACAGGAGAAACTCAGTTGAACCTATTTTTTCAAGTTTTAAAATAATTTGCCATATCAATGAATTAATATAAGATACATAATATAATACAAAGATTGATGGAAGTAGGTATTGATATGATGGTATATTAACAACAGCTTTAACTTTCTTCATATACAGAAAAAAAAAAAAAGAAAAAATATAGACTTTAAACTCCTCCTTCTTCCCTGTCATTCTCCATAAAACCCACACATACCCACAAAATATATATCAACAACAAAAAAATAATCCAAGGTGAGCATTCCATTTCAAACTATAAAGGAGGATTGGACCATTAAATTGTATAATTGGAATTACAGTAAAGTCCTACGCATTGTTATTTTCTATTCATTATTAGTATGAATAATGAATTCTCTTCATCAACAGAAATTTAAATTTCATTTTGATGTTTGGAATTCTTTATCTTCCTTTAACTGCTGTTCACAGGACTCAATCAAGGATATCTCTTTGCAGTGATGTTACCAATATATATTTCATAGTTTAGTGGAAAATTCTAAAATAACCAATACATCATTTTACTCAGGATTTGGAAGCTAACAAAACATGGCTACAAATGAGTAATTAAGAAAACAAATTATCAAATCATATCCCTAAATGTTTCTTTAAGTTCCCCAGAGAGTTCCCCTACAATTGACTTCTTGTGTATGAGTAATAAAAACCAAAATTTGTGTTTACTTCACTGACCCTGAAAACAAAAACTCTTATAATCTTTGTTTTGAAAGTATTATAGACACTTGGTTTTATGGAAACATTCTTCAATATTTCAGATCTGGGAGGTACAATAATGCTATCTTTAATAGTAGGTTTTTCTCAACAATGTTGGTTTAGGACAATACTTTTCTATCTTGAACATGGATAAGAATCACTTGGAAGGAGGTGAAGTTCTGATGGAATCATGCCTGTCAAATGAGATCTTAAAGCAGATGCCCAAATAAAAGAGTATATTATATTTTATCTAAATCTTAAGTGGGTAACATTTTATGCAATTGAAATGAATGGAATATTTTCCTCTTGTTTAGTTGTATCTGTTTATATTTTTCTTTGATGAATGATTGGTCATGAGGCCTCTTGCCACACTCCAGAAATACGTGTGCAGCTGCTTTTAAGAACTATGTGTCTGGTCACTTATTTCTCTAAAATTATCTCATTGCCTGGCAATCAGTCTTCTCTTGTATACTTGTCCTAGTACATTATGTACATGGGAAATGTAAACAAATGTGAAGGAGGACCAGAAAAATTAGGTAATATATTAAAAAAATATATTGTGCATTTTAGCTTCACATGTTTAACTTTTTTTAAGAAAAAAGTTGCATGAATGGAAAAAAAAATCTGTATACAGTATCTGTAAAAACTGTCTTATCTGTTTCAATCCCTTGCTCATACCCCATGTAATCTAGAACTAAATATGGTGCGTGGCCATATTTAAACACCCGAGAGTTAAGCAGTTCAGACTTTGATTTGAAGCACCTCATCCTTCTTTCAATGCGAACGCTATCATATGGCATTCTTGCTGAGGATTTTGTCTAACCATATGTTGTCATGAATTAACTCTGCCGCCTTTCTTAAGGATCAAAACCAGTTTGATTTAGGAATCTTCCCCTTTCCAAATGAAATAGAGATGCAGTACTTACTTTCCTTGGTGTTTGTAGATATTGCCTTGTGTATTCCACTTAAAACCGTAATCTAGTTTGTAAAAGAGATGGTGATGCACGTAAATAAAGCATCAGTGACACTCTAAAAAAAAAAGAAAAATACGATTGCTAGCCTAGACTGTGAGTTTCTAATTGACTAGATCTAGAATAGGGCCCATAAATTTGCAAACATTGAGGACCACTGGTTTAGAATATGTGTCCATTAATTTATCAGCTGAAATTACATATATATATATGTGTATGTATATATAAAACTAATGAAAAACAACTTGTGCTGATTTGAACTGTGTTTATGTCTCCAAAAAGTCAGTTTCAGAAAATGTCAACATATGGTTCCATATACTCATATTTAAAATAGCAAATTTTATTTCTAGTAGCAACGTTATGATATTAATGCCTCTTGCTTAAAATGAAGTAAAACTGTGAATGTTAGCAATGCTATTTCACTGAGAAGTAAGAAAGTAAGAATTATTTTAGAGGAGTAAATTGCCAGTTTTTAACTTTCTGTGCATTTTTTGGCTTCAAATAAAATCTTAACAACAATAGTCTCCTTGGGCTTTTCATTGATATCTTTTAAAGTAATTCAGAGGCTGAGGAATGCAGAAGTTAATCACTTTGACTAATTTGTAATTAGCTTTATCTGTATTCCAGAGGAAATGATCAATATTACCATTTGAAGAGGCCAGTCTTAGATCCAGCGACACTTCTAGAACATCCGCAGTTAATTTTTGACATTCAGTGCCTGTTCCTCACTGGAAAAGCTAAAATTCTCGTATTCAGTCACAATTTATTAGAAAAAAGATTTTTTTAAATAGAGAAAATAAACATTATTTCTTTTTAACTTTTTTAAAAAATTGGATGAAAAAAGTGTTTAAAATTACGTAAGTCAGTTATTATTATTAAAATTATTACTAATTCAGTGAAAGATAATTCCTGTCATATGTGTTCAATTTTAAGAAAATAAAAAAAGTTCCCTTGCAGATTAGTTTTCTAACACATTTGACATACTTAAAGTAGAGCTGAAATGTTTTGAAATGTGAAATCAATTTATCTTTAAACAACTTTTAATTTGATTTTTCTGGCAATTCAGAACATCTGTTTTGGGATCTGGTTATATCAAACACTATTTCAGATGAGCAAAACATCAGAAAAACAAGAGAATTTCATTTCTGGGGAAGGGGTGTATATTTTAGTAAGAAAAAGAAATTCAACTTAGGACAATATACTTCCCCGATTCTTCAACATGGAGTATGAGATCCCATAAATAGACTCTTGTTGACCATCTCTATTTTATTTTATTATTTATTTTACTTTAGTTTCATTTTTCAATGTTCATTTTCCTTAAATGACCCCCATCACTCTGCAGGCAGGTAGGCGTTGGCAAGAGATGTTCACTTGACAATATCGCTCTTTGCCCATATTCTGGAAGGTCTCCTTCCAGGAAAAGTATGCTCCAACCAGGCTCCCCGCTGTCAGGAGCCGGTTTTGGCCATGTGCATGACTGTTAGTCCATCTGCCAATCTGGACTCAGTAGAAAGGCAAGCTCCCGGCCTCAGAAGTCGCAGGCTCCAGAAATAGAGCTGCTGTTGTTGGTTCCAAAGAGGACGGCACTGGAAAAGGTATCTTCCTCAGCTTGTCCAGTCTCTTGAACATTCCAGTGATGAGATTGCAAGTCATAAAAGTCTGAGTGAGTTCTTTAGGGAAGAGATATTTTGATTACCACAGGGACCAATCATCCTTATCAAAGTGCTCCCAGAAATAGGGCAGCGCCACAAAGCGTGTGTCCTCGTTGGAGTGCTTGCGCTTAAATTCATTCAAAACAAATGTATTCCTGAGAAAGTGAGAGAAGTCTTTGATCTTGGGCTCAGCAGCCAGCACCTGCTCACGCTCGTCCATCTCCTCCTCAGGAGCAGGGGCAGCCGCCTTTTCCTCCTCCTTCCGCTCAGCCTGGGGCTACTGCTTCCTTTCCCGTGAACCTTTCCCTTTCCACGGGGTGTCTTTTTCAGCCTGGCTTTCTGCAAGCTCTTTAGCATCAAACTGAGCCATGTTCTCAGACAGTTTCACCTTCCCTAAGACAGTCCGGAATTGGGGCTGGTTAATGAAGTTGAGGAACCAGCGTTGGTATTGGGAAAGACCTGGCAGAAAGAAGGCTCCAGGACCTGTTTATAGAGCCACAACAGAGTGCAGACAACTGCGATGTCAGCCAGACGAAGAGTCCTCGGCTTCAAGTGAGCATCCAGCAGCCCCCAGAATTCACCTCACCTCCGACTTTGCATACTCAGTAGCCGGTTTGTTGTAGTGCATGATGCCCAAGGTGGGGAACACCGAGGTATTTGCTGGGGGCACTGCGTTGCTATCAGCAGAACTCACCCACTGCACCACCTGGACTGCTGTCTATGGAGTACTTTCTCACCATTCCTCATTGCTGACATAGTAGGCAATGACATTGCTTTCAAACACACAAAATCCGTCGTCACTCTCAAACGCTGGAAACTTGCCGGCAGGAAATTTGTGAATAAATTCAGGGGTGCTATTGGTTTGGTCAGAGTGGAAGTGAGGTAGTACAGAAAGCACGCAGACCTGAGCCCCGCTGTACTGAACAGCAATGGGGACCTTAGTTTTCAGGGTATGTCCCAGCTACTATGATGATTTCCAATTTAATATTTTAGTATTCGGATAATTTTGAATTTATAGCAAATATACAATATAAAAATATAAACATATAATATATAAAAATATGTAACATAGAACAGTCTATAGAGCTTTCTGGCATCATATAGAACTCCAAATAGAAAATCAGTGAATGAAAATATTTCTATAAAGATGGAAAACTCTGCTGTAGTAAAATGTCAATGCCCTAAAAATTAATTATGTCTTTCATAATCAGGTGATGATTTAATCATGATGATTCTGTTGCATATTTCTACAGGAAAGCACATTAGATATATGAGTGGTATAACTTCTGAAATCCCCACATATTCAACCTGTACCCCAAAGCCTTATTTATATCTTCAGTTCCTCTATATATTCACAACTCTACTCTTCTATCATTTTCTTTAATCTGATTACTGTTGTGGTCAGTGACTGCCTGAGGCCCGTGCAAGGGCAGTTAAAGAATTTACCAAGACAGTAGTAATGAGTTTAGAAAGGCAGATTTATTAGAGAAAGGAGGAGATGCATTGCAAGAAAGCAGTGGGCAGTACAGCAGAAAGGCTGTCTGCAACAAAGCAGGGACTTGATGAGTATTTTAAAGGGTCGTTGCTGGAGCTGAATGCTTGAAACAGGATATTTGGGTGCCGGTGGGCAGTGAGCTGAGTGCTTGGGTTTGATGTTTGGGTGAAAGTGAGCCATCTGCAGTTGGCCCAGTGTCTTAAACATTCACTCCCGTCTAACGCTGTTTCTTTCCTGCCAGCTAAGCCCATTTATTACTTTTCTTTTAACTCTTTTGGGTTCCACATTCCCCTACCCTCTCTGACAGAATAACAAGGACAAATCTTAGGTATTAGGACAGAGGTCTCATCTTCCAACTACTTTCTGCTGCCCTGGGGCATAAAGCTGACTCTACCTACAGTTATTGGTGGGTAGAGGGACCTCATGGACCACTGTCTCAGGTTATGGGACTTAAAAGGTTGAGCACACCTGGAAGATGGGTCTTGGGAGAGAGAGCATGTTTCTATGGAACTGATGTCTAGCAGAGTCTAAAGGAGACTCTGGGATCTCTGGGGACAATTCACTGATACCCTTGCATCATCAGAAGCTTGGTATGAAACTGCTACACTGTGGAAAAAAACAAATTTAACCAGTAAGTTAGAGAGACAAGTACTGGAGAGAAATAGCAGTATAGATGCAATTGGTCCCGGCAGAGGGATCTCATAGAGCCTCCTAGAACCTTCTTTAAGAAATTAGGTATTTTAAAGTGGTTTTCTTCATAATCAAGTGGCCTGTTCCTGTACTTCCCTTGATTTTTGCTGGACATTTCCTGATTGATTTACACAGAAACAACATGCTTCCTGAAGAAAAAAGCATGTCCTTCCCTGGGCTTCTGCGAGTAGATTAAGGGCTCATCTATTTTGTAGGACTACTCCAGCAGGGGGATTGATTTGTTGATTCATTTTGTTTAATGTTTCTCTGATTGTGTCCAGGAATTTTGCAAATTCTTGGGGAAAGAGGAGATAAGGACAACATCTGTAATTCCTGCCACTGCAGCACCAGTTATACTTAAGCTGGCAAGAAAGGAAATTCATCTCAATATATGGGAGACTATTGGAGGCCTAGCATTGGCATTAGTTCAGTTAAGTTAGCAGTGTAGAGTTGGGAGGTAGAGTTACATATCCTAGAGAACAAGCAGGGATACATAAGCATTAGTCACACAAATAAAGTATAATCCTGATTTTCAGAGCAGTACTGTGTTAACTGAGATATGGTCCACAATGGTGGGAATTTGGTCAGATTTCAGGGTGAGAGATAGTGTAATTTGTTAAGGAATCTTTTTATGACTTGTTTGGCTCTTTCTACTTTTCCCGGAGATTGTGGGTGCCAGGATATATGTAAGTAATATTTAATTTGAAGAGCTTCATTTACTCCCTGTGTTATCTGAGAAATAAAAGTGGGGCCATTGTCTGACTGTAGGGAACAAGGGAGCCCAAAATGGGGAGGTATCTGGTCCAAAAGGGCCATGATGACTTTGAAGGCCCCGTCGTTTTTGTGGGAAAGGCTTTTATTCATCCAGTAGCAGTATCTACAAAGACTAGCAAGTAAGCGTGTGTATAAAATCTAGCTGCCAGTCCTGCCCTGGCAGAGTCCCTCATCTCTGAAGGGGTTTAAGGAGAGGGGCAGGTTTGTGGGCTCCTCTCCGTTAGACTGAAGCAGGGCGTTATTAGGAAAGATTTGGAGGGTGGACAGGTCTTTAACAAGAGTGTGTCCAAACAAGTGTGGGTTATCCCTAAATCCCTGGGGAAGGACTCTCCAGGTTAACTGTAGAGAAACATGGGTGGAGGGGTTTTCCCATTCAAAAGCAAATAAGAATTGGCAGTCTGAATGTATTGGAATGCAAAATAAGGCATTTTTAAAATCTAATACTGTGAACCACGAAGTGCCAGAGAGAATTTACCCTTAAAGGGTGTAGGAATTGGAAACGACTGAGGTATATAGGGATTACTGCCTCACTGATGGCCCTTAGGTCTTGTACCATTCTATATGTGCTATCTGAGTTTTTAACAGCTACCATCAGGGTTCTATGGCCACTTGCAAAGACTTAATAACCCCATGACCAATAATTTTTCTATTAGAGTCTGTAGGCCCATTTGGGCTTCAAGATTTAAGGCATGTTATGGGATCCTAGGGAAAATATTAGGTATTCAGATGAATATTTACAGAGTCTTCAAACAAAGAACTTTCTGCAGTGGAGATATTCCATACCTCTGGAGGAACTTGTAAAATGGAGGATTTTAGGACCTTGGGGCTTTTGGTGAGAGGAGCTAGCAATGCCAATATTGGGCAGACATGCTCAGGGAATTTAAAGCTAGTTTGGAGTTTGTCGTTGTGTCCCAAGTAATGGGATAGGACAGTAGCTTGGTAGAAACTGGAAAGACTGAGTGAAAACATTTTTCCCCAGGGTGCATACTATGGGGAGATAAAGCATCACTGCTGTGGCCTGCCATCTATGCTGGCGAGAAGGATCAAAGACAGAAAGATAAGCCCAGAAAAATTAATTAGGGCTGAATAATTAGCTCCTGTGTCAAATAAAGACTCAATCTTATTTCCTGCTCTATTTAGGGTTACCGGAGGCTCAGCCATAGAATGGTAAATACAGGGGCCTGAATGGTCTCTGAGCCCCATCAGTCATCTCTTTCTGCTTTCTCTGTTCCATCAGCTTCCTCATAGCTGAGGAACAGAGTTAGGGGCATTTGCCATTGCTGTTCTCCCAAACTGGCTCCCAAAACTGGGTTGCTGGTTGTGGGATGACCCTCCTATATGAGGAAGAGAGAGGTAATCCATTTCTATTGTCCCACTTATTTGCAGTAAGTAAGAGATAATTGAGGAGGGTTTTGACAGTTCTGGCTGATATTCCCTGGCTGATTACAGCAATAGCAGATAGTGAGCTCCTTTGTGCCCATAAGGCTCCATGCTGATGGCTGGCCGGGGGCCCTTAGTACGGGCAGAGAGTTTGCAATGGCAGCAGCCAGGTAGTGAGTCTGCCACTTATCTCTTTCTCAATCCTTCCTATCCCATTCAGACTGTGATATTTCCTCCCATTATTAAAGAGCTTCAAGGCCATGTCCAGCAAGACGGTGAATGGTGTTTGTGGTCTTTGGTCTAGTTTCTGGAGTTTGTGTCCAATATTTGGAGACATCTGGCTAATAAAACAAACGAACAAACAAAAAACAGCCAAAATAGCTAGGTTTTCTGGGCTTTTGGGGTCCACATTAGTATATTTTCTCTTGGCTCCAGCCAGCTTGGAATAAAATAGAGCTAGGTTTTCATTTGACCCCTATGTTACCTCTCTTAACTTGGCTTAGTTGACCAGTTTTATGGCAGCCTTTTTCATGCCTTCAATTAAACAAGTAATTATATGATTATGGCATTCCCTGCCAGTGTTTCCCTCTTGGTAGGTCCATCTAGAATCAACATCAGGAACTCTGTTCTCCCTGGGGGAGAATCCTAAGGGCTCTGGACATGAACTTCATCTTTCCACCATTGAGCTAGAGACAAAATGTGGGACCTTTCCTCATGAGTACAACAGGTGGTAAAGACAATATAAATGTCCAGACGAATGAAATCAGAGGAAACAAAATGTACTCTGAATTCTTTTACGAAGTGAGAAGGGTCCTGGCCTTGGTCCAAAGGGAGCCAAGTTTAGCTTGTATCTGATAGAAGTCCAAAATGGGAAAGGAACATGGACTCTGATGGTTTTTAGAAATGGTTTGCCACTTCTCAGAGTAGCAAAACTTTTCCTGGAGCTGAAGTGGGATAATAAATGGCTCCCTATCTGGTATGTGAGGGGAGAAAAAGGTTCAAGGTAGGGGAGAGGCAGAGAGAAGGAGGTGGAAGGTGGAATGGAAGGAGGGGAAGGCATTGGAGTAGATACATTGTTGGGGAGGAGAAAGGGGAGGAAGGTGGGGAGGATCTTGACAATGGGAGTATGAAAGAGGGTTCATCTAAAATGTCTGGAGTCAGGAGGAGGAGGTAAGAACTTTGCTAGGCACATTCAACAGTTTCCTTGAAGGTCTGGGTCCCAACCCCAGGGACATAAAAGCCTGGATATAAGGAACCTCAGGCCATTTGGAGGAATTTTGACAACACAGATTAAGGTGAAAAAGAGTATTAAAATCCAAAGTCCTATTCAGAGTCTAGGTTAATTGATCTGAGAGTTTATCAACAGGCCAAACGACATTACACAAGAAAATTAGGCAATTCTTCTCGAGAGTCTGAGAGTGAACTTTGTCCCAATGTTTTAGGATGCAACCCAGAGGTGAGTCTGAAGGAATACACAAAGTTTGCTCTATGCTGGGACTGGAAAATGATGAGCCACTGGAGGCTGATGTCTGCTGGGGCATGAAGTGCACTTTTTCTAAAGGTGTCCTGACAGGGGAAAGGATACCACTTAAGTCTACTGGGGTAGTTCTGAGATGTCCTTCCTAGAGGTGTATTGCACCTATTTGGAAAGACCTCCCGGCACTGGGGACAATACTACTGGGGCCTTGCACTAGATGGCCTGTCCAGGTCACAGGTATGAAGGTGAAGGGAGAACTCAGCCTGGAACCAGCCCCAGGAGAAAGGATGGGAATGGGGAGACTCATCACTCTGAGGCCACTGGAGATCACCTGATTTGGGAACATTTGGAGCCGGAGGTCTGGCTGCCTTTATGTGAGAATTAGAGTAAGAGGAAGAGATGGTTTATGTCACTCAAAATGTATGTGGATTTGCCCTAGAAGAGCTGCTGCTGATAATTCTGCAACATGCAGGGATTGGAGACCTCTGACCAGAAAGGATAGGAGACAACCTTTCTCCCTCTGGACAAGGCAGCCAGACGTTTGCCCTGTGGCCTTCTAGCAACACCAGGGAGCTGCCTTGGTCAGATGTCACTAGTTACCAGAGCGCTACTAGATGTTGGCTGCTGGAAGTCTGAAAAAAGAAAATGAACTTAGGTCCCTCACCTGAGTGGATGGCGGTAGTCAGACACTTCCATGCAGACAACTTTCAGTTTCACCAGAGTATAGCCCTGGCCATAGACTGTCAGTTGTTTCCATCTTGGGTGCTGTCCACAGAGGGTCCTGAGTTGGAAGACAGAAAGGAAGAGGGGAGAGAGTCACAAAATGTCATGGTCAATGACTGCCTGAGGCCAGCATGGGTGGTGAAAGAATTTACCAAGACAGTCATAAGTTTAGAAAGGCAGATATATTAAAGAAAGGGGAGATATATTGCAAGAGAGCAATGGGCCAAACAGCAGAGGGAAGGCTGTCTGCGATGAAGTGGAGACTAGAGGGGTTTTTAAATGGTCATGCTGCTTGGGCTAAATGCTGGAAACCGGATGCTTGGGTACAAGCATGTGGGGGATCAGTTAGAGTGGTGGGAGAAGCTATAGGGAAAGGAGCAGGCCTTCTGAAAGGTTGGAAGGCTCTGCATAACTTTGGGGGAGAATAAGCTGAAGGCAGCTGTTCTCTTACCCTGAGGCAGAGGGCGAGGAATAGGTACAAGGGAGTGTAGGGGGATTTATCTTAAATGGCTTGTTTACTTTTGTTGTCCAGAAACTGACCTTTGATCATCCATGTGTGTGACTGCTCCCTGAAAGGGGCAACAATATTAATTACCCACAGATTGTGTTTGCTCCAGGGTTTCAGCATTATATGTGTACTGAATAAAAGCAAGCAGCTCAAGCTGTTCGAGGCTGCCCTTTTCTTCAGCCACTAGCAGCCCCATAGCTACTCTTACACTGCATACCTGTGTCTGAGTACTCCTTCCATCCTTCTCTCGGCCAGAGTCTGTAGGATGGACCCGGCATAGGTTTGGGTTTAATGTTTGGTTGCAAGTGAGCCATTTAGAGCTGGCCCAGTTTCTCAGAACATTTGCTGTCCTCTATCCCTATTTCTGTTCCTGCGAGCTAAGCCCATTGTTAATTTTCTTTTAAACCTTAGGATGCCATAGTTATTAATAATTTAATCAAAGAGCTAATTTGTTTGTTATCATTAACAATATAAATAAATGCTAAGTGATAAAGCACTAAAAATTCTTTGAAAACTTCAAATACAGAACAAAATGGTCTGTCTTTATACAATGATACTTCCACTATGTTGACTAAAACAGTTTCCTCAGCCATCAGACAAATCTAGAACTGATATATCCACTTGTTGAACGTTAGGCCATGGTACAGTTGGGTTGGTAATACATTTGTTTTGTGTAAAATTTCCCTCAGAAGCTTTTTCTGAGCCAGTGGATGGGCCTTTTTAAATGTAGAAATTGACAGAGCCACTGTTTTCCTGATCAGATGTGCCTTCATTATATTTCTTTCCTAGTGAATCCTTAGATACAATGTAACTTTTGTCTCATATCCTTTGCATTGCTGGGATTAGACTTTTTTTTTCTGTTTTGAGGAATCTGTGTACTTTACTCAAGGCTGAAGTTGATATCTAGTTAATTGACACCACCTTACAGGATAGCGGTCAGGGCCTCACCTTCTATCCACTGATCAATATTGCCTTTCCATCCATCAAAATATATCCTTAAGAGACAATGAATAATTCAAGTTGCTGTGGCCATGCGTGCTAAATGTGGCTTCATAAAATCTGCTCCTTTATTATCATTTCTGTATGTTATCTCTGATTTATAACTTACTTTTTGAAACAGTTTTACTGGTTAAGTAATGGATTCAGTTTCTCTAAAGTTTTCAAAACACTCAAAAGGAAGTTTTGTATAACTTCTGGGTGGAGTAATTTTAATTACGTTAGTATCATAGAAGCCAAGAGATAAAATATAAGGGCAAAGTGCATAATAACAATGCCAATCAGATTATTGATCTCAATCATTAGAAGTCCATCAGCCAGCACCTTTCTAATAGTGCAACACGTATTACGGATTTAATGAGTCTATATTTTCCAATATCCTTTATTGTTCGACCCATTCTTCACTCTGGTCTACTCCTTATATCTTACCAAATAAATGTATAAAAATGTCTAGCCTCTTTCTTCATAAAAACAGATATGTTGAATCTATGACTTATACCTCAAATCAACCAAAATGATGAGTTAATGGGCCTCCCGTGTGGTTCCACTGTTATCTTTGTTTTATATTTTGCATGAGTGTAAATCTTTCTCCAATTATAGTTTTTGCCATTGCTACTCATGTTTGACATATTGCATCTTGTCAGCCACTTCTACTGTCATTCAAAGATTAAAGTCCTATGCACTTTTGGAAAACTTTTTGAAATATTAGGCAGAAGCATTTGGTATCTTATATAGTTTGGATATTTTCCTCCTCCAAATCGCATGTTGAAATGTGATCCCCAATATTGGAGGTGGGGCCTGGTGGGAGGTATTTGAATCAAGAGGTTGGCTCCCTCATGAATGGCTTGGTGCCGCCCTTGTGGTAATTAGTTCTCTGTAGTGAGATTTTATTCTTTTAGTTACCAGGAGATTTAACTCTTAAAGAGTTTGACACCTCCTGCCTCTCTCTCTTGCTCCCTCTCTCACCATGTGACACAACTGCCCCCCTTTCATCTTCTGCCATGAGTATAAGCTTCCTGAGGCCTCACCAGAAACTAAACCAATGCTGATGCCATGCTTATACAGCCTGCGGAACCATAAGCCAAATAAATTTATTTTCCTTATAAATTACCCAGCCTCTGATATTCCTTTACACATTAAGTTATTCCACTAGGAAAGCTTTCTAACTTGTATACTCATGTTGAATACTTTTAGGGTGGACAAGTTGTTCCTCACTGTCAATTCATAAACCAGTGTGATGAAAGGAGCACATATATTGCATCAGAAAACTGGACTGCACTTAATTTTCAAAAATTCATATCTTAAGAGGGTGTTACAATTTGCAAATGTCTTATTTCCAGAAGTCCAGAAGACTATGGTAGGTTGACTTCAGTCTTCATAGGAACATATAACATCACACTTTCTGAGCACATCCTATGAGTGCATGCTTAAAGCCAGTAATAAGCTTCAGAAAGCTACTGCTAATAATGTTGTTACCTCAGCTGAAACTTCCATGGAGTCTGCTGCTGCTTTAGTCTTCTCTTGATTCTGCAAAGTGGCATGATCCCGAGCATATGCTTCCAATTTATCAGCTAAATCTGTGTCTGAGGAACTCTTGCTTTTTTGATGGCGGCTTACCTGTTAACTGAAGTCAGGCCAAAACTCTTTGGAATTTGATGAATATACTCTTGAACATGAAACACTGCAAGAATATTTTGTTTTAGAGTAGAAAACATCCTGTAAACCAACTATTTCATGCATAGTGCCAGCAGCATTGCCAGATTTGCCATCTGTATAGCAAAAGTTTGTCTATTCATGTTTTATAATTAGAAGATTAAAAGGTAAAGGAGTGACTTCTCACTTTCTTTCACCAGAGCCTGAGCTATGACTTGGGTCCTCACTATAGCCACCATGTAATTGTTATCCCTCCTAAGTGAATCTCTTCAGTTCAGATCCTTTCAGTTATTTGTCAAGACTGGAGAGATGGTTGCTTTAGGTGAAAGTTTTAATTTACATGACCTTTAATATCCTTATGACTCAAATCCTTTATGATTTCCAACAGAACCTCAAGGACAGTTTGTCCATGCTTCCAGGACCACCAAGTCCTTTTTCTACCCCAAGGCTGACTTCTCAGGAAGGCACAACTCCAGTAAAGCTCTGCTGGATCCTTCTCCATTCTTTTTACTTTAAAAACAGTTTAATCACATGGATATGCTATTTATATTAGAAAGTTATTGCATTAGTTATCTTCTGATATATAAAAATTTACCCTAAAACTTAGCTTAAAAAACATTCATTATCTCACACAGATTCTGCAGGTCAGGAACTTGGAAGAAGCTTAGCTACCTGTCTCTAGCAGTAGATCTCTTATAAAGCTGCAAACAAGCTATCTGCTGGAGCTGCAGTTATCAAAGGGCTTAACTAGACTCATGGTATCTACTTCCAAGCCCTCACATGTAGCTACTGGCAGTAGGCCTCAGTTCCTACTGATATATAAGCCTCGAAGATATAGTTATTTTGCATATATGGATATAAATGTGATGACATGAAAATATTAATAAAGTTGATGTGGAGAGAAATTGATCAATTTTGTTTTGACAATGTTAAGTTTCAGGTAACCATGAAGAACTCAGTTATACTAGATATTTGGAGATTCAACACTGTTTTACTTGGGAGAATTCAGAGATTGGGATGAAGATTTGGTATTTTTATAGTTATAAACTATGCAGGGCAGGGAATATAATCTCAAAACAAGAGGTGGAAACTGAATAGTACAGGAACAGAAAAAAATATATATAAGCAAAAAGAAAAAAAAAGACCTTTCATGAATGAAAGGAAAAAAAATAAATTATTGCATTATGGCTCATGAAGTTATGGGAAGAAAGTGAGTTCCAAGAACAGGTTCAAAAACATCAAGAAGATGAACACACACACACACACACACACACACACACACACACGCAGCCTCAAATTAGAAAACTGGTTCCTTCTCAAGCCACGATTTTGTGATTTCAGTACTATTCACCTCCAGCATCATGGGTTCCCCACAATACTATTAACTGGGATTAATTTTTATGAGGCTTTTACTACCAGCTTTTTAAAAACTAATTTATCCAAATTTTTAGAGCATTAACCAGCAAACTTAATCAGACACCGGACCGTGTAGTGTTCACCTTCTGTCAGCATGTCTTTACCTATAAAGTTGATTGACATGATTCCAAATGGAAGAAGGTATGGGAAACTGAATATAAAGGAAAAACATTTGACTGTAGATTCAAAACATATGAGAGGAGAAAATACCTGAATAAATATACTCCTGCTTAACATTTATTGAAACAAGCTAAGATACTAACAACATTTTTATTTAAATGTCATGTGTCTTTTTATGCTATATTACAAGAAACTGCTATTTACTTGATCATTTTCTTACACAAAGTCACCTTGCAGAGGCATGTCATGAAATTCTCTCTCCTTCCGCCCATGATACCAGTTAGTGGTAGAGTGTCTCAATCACCCACTTCTCCTCACACCCAGACTCTCAGGAGATTACAGCTTTGGGAGGATGGGGTGAGGAATTCCAGTCCAGGAAAGGGACTAGGGATCTAAGCAGTTGAGGCCGCCTCAGCTGGAGAAGGTGCAAATGAGATAGTAAGTCATCCAATATCTCAAGCTAACCAGATATCTCAGATGTGTCAGAGTACATTACCCCAAACGTGGCCATGTGCATGTGAATGGAAAGGGGTGAAGAGAGGAAATACAAGAAACAGTGCAGTGAGGGTAAGCTAGCACTGCAGCAGCTTGCTTGATGGCAGAGCCAGGACATTACATGGCACTACAATCCAGGGGACCCAAGTGAGAGCAAAAAAGAGGATGGGAATTGTGAAAACCTCAAAGGATTTCCATCAACCCCTCACCCGCAACAGCATCCCCTCCCTTTAGGCCAGGATTCAAAGGGCTGTGACTCCAGCCTTCTATTTACTGCTTTATTTTCCTGAAATTGATGTGGCTGTAGGGAAAAGTTATTTACAAATCGTAACAGCAACAGTAAACTGGATCAATTAGGAGTTAAAATCCTGATTCAGCCTCTCATTAGCAGCGTGACTGGGATAGGCTCTTGACTTCTAAATCTTAGTTTCCTCAACTGCAATACATAAGGTTGATCCTATACGTAACTATCTTTTGGAATTGCAAAATGTAAGTGAAATAATTGCCTTTTATTGAATAATATCTAAGTGCTTTATAAGCCTCATCATATATTAATCTGTGCAACACCCCATGAGTGGGTTGTTTACAGAGGGTGGAACTAATAGAGAAGATGGCTAAGATTTCTGATACTACAAAACTAGAAAGTTACAGAGCTGCTCTCAAACTCAGGTATGCTTAGTTTTGAAGTAAATATTTTTGACTCCTGCCTGGCAAAAGGTAAACATTTAAATATTTCCTGGTATCATTATTAATATTAAAAATGAAAACTGGAAAAATACAAAATGACTAATGATAAAAATAATTACTATTATCACTGTTCTAATAACAATACATATTTATTGAGTACCAGTATGTGATCACAACCTTTGCATATATCATGCCATTCAATTGTGAAACATCTTTTATTTATTTATTTTTTTTGAGATAGAGTCTCTTACTCTGACACCAGGCCGGAGTGCAGTGGCACAATCTCTGCTCATTGCAACCTCTGCCTCCCAGGTTCAAGCGATTCTCCTGCCCTAGCCTTCTGAGTAGCTGGGACTACAGGTGTGCGCAACCACACCCAGTTAATTTTCGTATTTTTAGTGGAGACAGGGTTTCACCGTGTTGGCCAGGATAGTCTCAATCTGTTGACCTCGTGATTCGCCTGCCCCAGCCTCCCAAAGTGCTGGGATTCCAGGCATGAGGCACCGCGCACGGTCATGAAACGTCTTTATGAGACTAGAGCCATTATGATTCCATGTTCAAATATGAGTATACTGAGGTACAGAATGTTGCAATAATTTGCTCATGATCACATAAGTAGTAAATGGAGGAGTGAAAATCCAGACCATGCCAGTGTGACTGGAGAATCTGCAGTGAGCACTCATCTATACTGCCTGTCCCTACTTAATCCAACTTCTCTTTCTTAACCACGTTCTTATTTTTTTGTTTCTGTGTGTGTGTGAGTGCATGGGTATGCATTTCATTTGTAGTATTCATATTAAAATATTCAAAAGTTGTATTCATAATGTATTTCACATTTTATGCTGCTTTTTTCTTCCAGCGTTGTCTCATAAGTTTTTCTTATATTCTTTTTCAATTGCCTTAATTATATTTATTTTATTCATGAATAACATTATATACAGTAATGTTCTAAAATTGTGGAGGTATTCGTCTATGATTGGACACTTTATTTAGCTTGTATTTGATTTTTGCCTAACATAAATAACTCTACAATTTATTTTTATAGATATGAGCTTTATTTTAGTTATCAAATTATTTCTAAGCTAAATTTTCAGAAGATAAATTATTACATTAAAGTATATGAAACTGTTTGTTATTTCTTATACATAATAACCAATACTTCACTGAACGGTCACCACGTTCTCCAATAATAGCATCAAAAGAGAATATCAAGAAAATAACTGTAAAAACAAGGAATCTCATTTTTGTTTATATATATAGAAAAAGAGAGAGTCCAAATGCTGCTTCAATAGCCACTGGAATGTGTATGGCTTGAGAGTGTGCATCCAGCAGAAATGATGAGTTATGGAGTTCCCACAATCATTTCTGTACCCCGAACCCCAGCAACACATGTACAAGAAAGCTTGCCAAGGCTTTCTTGGATTCAGAGGCCACTGAACAGCACACCTAACCCACCCCAAAGTCAATAGGGAACACTCAATCTTGGGCTCATTAACATTGTGCCATAACCAATAGAGCTAATTTTCCTACTAATACCTCACAGCAGGTACTTAATAAGTTCTAGTTTCCCATCTTTTGCTCAGTCTCATATGCCCACATTCTCTCCTGCTCCTCGGAGTTCCCAATAGCCTCGAACTTCAAACTTTACAAACCATTTTCATTTTCCATAATAACTTCACAAAGATCTGACTCTTTCAAAGATCTTTTCATTTGGAGAATATAGGAAAGGATTTTATCAACATTTTCTGAGCCATTGTATCTCTGGATCTATCAGCTTTTTGTGTCATTCTACCACATCTCTCTGTTTTAAAAAATTATTTTTAAATAATTGTATGTATTTTAGATGTTTAGCATGACTTTTTAATATATATTCATATACATAGTGAAATGATTACTACAGTCATGCAAATCAACATATCCATCTCCTCAAGCAGTTACCATTTTCTTTCTTTTTTGGTGGCGAGAGCACATGAAATCTCCTTTTTTTTTCCTTTTTTTTTTTTTTTTTTTTTTTGAGATGGAGACTCGTTCTGTCGCCCAGGCAGTGGCACGATCTTGGCTCACTGCAAGTTCCACCTCCCAGGTTCATGCCATTCTCCTGCCTCAGCTTCCCGAGTGGCTGAGACTACAAGCGCCCGCCACCACGCCTGGCTAATTTTTTTTTGCATTTTTATTAGAGACGAGGTTTCACCGTGTTAGCCACGATGGTCTCGATCTCCTGCTCTCCGTGATCTGCCCGCCTCGGCCTCCCAAAGTGATGGGATTATAGACGTGAGACACGACGCCCGATCGAAATCTACTTTCTTAGCAAATTTCTAATATGCAATACAGTATTTATTACTGACTGTAGTCATCATGCTGTACATTGAATCTCTAAACTTCATCCTGCTCAACTGCATTTGTGCCCTTTGCCCATCTCTCAGTTTTTTTCTTACCTCCTTGCCTCTGGTAACTACAGTTCTACTCTCACTTCTGTGTCTTTGACTTTTTTAGATTCCACATGTAAGTGGGAATATGCAGTACTTTTTTGTGTGTCTAGCTTATTGCACTTAGCCCAGTGGCCGTCAGGTTCATCAGTGTAATTGCAAATGGCAGAATTTTTTTCATCTCTCTTGAATTTCTGAATTTACAATTGATCCTGAATACTACAGTCTTTGACAACAGTTTATATAGTGAGCATCTGCAATAAGTATGTACATCGACAACTGAGTTTTTGTGTCAGTCTTATAATGGTTATTTTGTGAGGTTTTTTTTTTTTTCCCTTAGTTGAGGCTTTGATCTTTTGGAGCACAAGGAAGCTGTTTTCTTGACTAGACTTTGTGGTCCATTGGTAATATCGTTAATCTAGTTATTTTACTCAGGTTCTCTACAAATAACGTAAAAATACAAAGCATGCTCCTGTGGTGGCATCCGTTTTATTTGGAGCTTTGTGGAAATCATTAAAATATTATTAATGACTAACTTCAATTTATAAATTCTGTCATATTAGTGAAATATGATTACATTTTTTAAAAAAACTAAATATTAAAATAAGCTTCATGTCTTAATATGAGAGCATTGCTTTGAGTTGTTTTCATATTCTAAGGTAAACATAAGTAATGGTTTAAGTGAAAGAAAAAAATATCCCAGAGTGAATGTT
Organism: Colobus angolensis palliatus; assembly: GCF_000951035.1. Taxonomy (NCBI): domain Eukaryota; kingdom Metazoa; phylum Chordata; class Mammalia; order Primates; family Cercopithecidae; genus Colobus; species Colobus angolensis. The sequence goes on along the minus strand of NW_012114544.1, from coordinate 4,012,284 downwards.
ATCTGATTAGTCCATTTACAGCTTCTTTTAGACTTTACATATGACAAATTTGCTCACAAAACTATTCTATCTTGTTCATGGCACAGCTATTTTAAAACACCCCATTATCAAAGGATTCATTATTATTATTATTTCAGTTATTTAAGCATTTCTTAAGGCACTATTGTGAGGCTATGGTTTCTTCTAGGTGCTAATGAAACAAGGATAAGACATTGTCCTTCCTGTAGAGGTTTACAGTACAGTAAGAAAAACAAAATATAAGCATATCACCACAGTTCGATGTAACAACTGCTAAGCTGGAGGTATGCACAAAGTGGAAACACTTGTGAAACCTTTATTTGCTTTTGATGACACTAACTAACATTTGCCACTATTTTGTTCAGTGTATGAAATAATGTAGTCTCTCGCTTTTCTATTTTTTATTTTACAAGGTCCTCTTGCTGTTCAAGGTAAGCATATGAGAGTCCATATTAAATGTTTATTTTCCTATAATGATGTTGAGATGATAATATTTACTAACTTTCTTTGAATTACAGCAAAAATAAGAGTTTTTAAAAGGCATTGCTTATTTTGATCTAGCACCTTGACACTTTTATCTGTCCTTACTTTGAAGATGATTCTAAAAGGAAATTTTAAATATACTCGGGTAAAAAGATTTACATAAAAGACTCCAAACTCCCAGCTGAAAGATATATCATTCTATGTAGAAAAACGTGTTTTAAACTTATTCATGCTTTGCCAGACAATGATGACAATACAAACTAGTCTTCCCGAAGGTATACAGAAGTCTCCTTTTGATATGTAATTTGTTACTGCTTAGCAATTCGTTAAGTTTCCAAACAGCTCTTTAACAATGAGTCAAGAGGCAATACTTACATGTATTTGCCCACTTGATAGTTTGTTATCTAAACTGAAAACTTGAGATATTTTGATATATTAAGAATATAGACTTCTAACTGTTAATTCAAATTTCCCTCATCTAATCTATACAAAATAATTTTGATGAAATACTTATTGCTTTCAGAAAGGTAACAATATTGTTCTTACCATATACTTTAAGTGTACACATTTATTAAATATGATAAACCTGCCCTTACACATCAAGCAGATTTGCTAAGTATTAGCCCGTTAGCTCCCTGTTGAAGAAGCTTCTTAGATAGCATTTCCTAAAATGAAAACCCAAACACAGGAAATGAAGATCTTTTAGCTTTACATATTTAACATGTTTTGTTAATGGCCCTTATTTGGAAGTGTGTAATAAGTTTTGGTTTACATGGCTGTTCATTCCACTAAACTATGGCCTCAGTATCGTACATCACACCCTAGTAAACATATTAATCATATTAGTGAATAAACATATGATCATCCTCAGATATTAAAGTAACAAATATAACAAAATTAAATGTAGAAACTTTCTTCATGCCCTATTTATTGCTTTTATGTAAAATGTAGTGTTGAATTGAGAAAAGGGTTTTTAAATGTAATTGGAATAAGAGAAGTCACATTTTTAAAAAAGAAGGAAGAGGATCCCTTAATGCTTACTGTGGTGCCATTAGATTACAAGATAAACCAACAGGCATAAAGAAAGTTTTAGGATTTTTTTCATTAGATTTGCCATGCTCATTAGTCTTTGAGTTAAGACTTTGCTTCTGTCTGTTTTACGAAGATTTAGTTACGGTTTATAGAAGTGAAGAGGAAGTAGGAACTGATGTGGGAAATTGCTTTGCTAAGAACCCTGGTTTATAGTGGTGATAAACATAAGTCAAAGAGTCCAACAATCTTGAAATTGATTTTTATGCAATGAACAGATGGCGAGCCAGATAAAAAATACTTAAAGAGTAAATACTGTAATATGGAGAAATACGCTACTGTGTTAATTGCAAAAGGAAAATATACACTTTTACAACAATTAGTTCTGTAAGAACAAGTATTTATTGATCCTACTATGTGCACAGTACTTTGTTAGTTGCTAGAAATACAGTAATGGTTAAGACAGAGAGTTCTTGTTTTAGAGCCTACAACCTAGATAGGTTTGTGTGGGAGTGGGAGGCTGAATGCAGACAATTAAGCAGATATTTAAAGTAAATATTTTAACTCCTAAAAGGGGGAAGTTGCAAGCTGCCTCGGAAACTACTGTGTGAAAACAATTTTAAATCAAAGAACCAAGGAAGGCTTCTAGGAGGAAAATCTCATAAAATGCATTTCAATTAAATTTTAAAAATAGACAAGATGTCAGGCTTCTACTACCTGTGATTATGTCTAGGAATAAAACTATATACGGCAGATCTCACTTTTTTTCTATTTTTCTCTGTGTTTCAAATTGGTACTGTTTAGTGGAGATAGCTTCCATAAAGGGAAAAATGAATTATAGATTATGACAAAATAACAATAAAAGGGTATAAGTTAACTTAGGTACAAAGATGTTAATGAAAGAATAAAGAACAAGAACTTGTATAGGAAGAATTTCCAACAGATCTAAATTATGTATTGGTTAAATGTGTACACCTATATGCTCATTTTAGGCAGTAGGCCAAGGTGCAACAAGATACTTAGATATAATAGAGTGTTAAAATAACTCTGAGATGGAGAAAATCAAGAAGCCAATTGCCCCTCTTCATAGCTGTTCTCAATCAGCCTCTCAGTCCCTCTCTTTCTCTGTCAACATATTTAGTATCTACTATCCATATGATTCCTTTTCATTCTTCTCTGAAGAGTGAAGTTATGTGCCAATTTTGTTTATTTATTTATAATGGAACTTTTTAAATGATTAATTTTTATGACATATTTGTGATATTTAGTATAGAATAATGTACATGACTTTTTAGAATATTAAAAATTTCCCCAAATACTGGATGTACTTAAAGATCTCAAGGATTAATTTGTACTTCAAATGGTACAACAAACAATATAAACAATAACTTTCCAAATGAGAATTGTATGATGACAAAATATTTTATATCTATACTACATTTGGTGCCTAATATATAGTAGATTCAGCAAATTAGTCTTAATGACTGATGAAACAAATGAATAAATTAAAATATTGCTACATATAGACTAATACTTTCAGCCAGGGACAAAAATTTGCTCCTTTAACTTCAAAATACTCATGAGTCTGTTGTTAACTAGTTCACTCAATAAAATTGATCATAAGGATGTGAGTACACTTATGTTCATTGTCTATAATTATGTAAAAGATGCCTTGTTGTATAGCCCTTAGTATTACTTTTAAAACACTGAAAAGATATTTAGATGGAAACTTTATTTGCTTTTAAATCATAAAAGTATACAAAAAATAATCAACAATTTAATAATTTTAGAAATGTTACTTTATTTGCACATGAAGTAACGAAATTATCTTTGAAACCAGCAAATGGGTGACTCCCTCCTTGTGGTGCATAAAATTCACTTGAGCTACGGTCATGCACTTTATAAGTAAGTGTTTACCTTTTCATCTGATCCTCTGAGAAATGATTGGCTAATATGAATCTCGAAGTCAAGATAGTATCAGTAAAACTAAAAGCAAGAATAAAACACTAACTAGATTAGTGGTTGAAAGAACTCAGAAAAAAGAGGAACCTCAGTTATTTAGCACTTAATAGGTGGTTAAGTTATCATCATAGAGAAGTAAAGCAAATCTTTGGTAAAATTAGAACCCTCATCATTATAAAAATGAAACGGATTTTTATATTACCAAAGAGTGTTATCAAAGGATGCTCATATTTTATTAATTTTGGAAACGCATATAGTCAATACTAATTCTTTAAGGCATTATTAATATTTGGAAACATTGTGATTTACTCTCTCTGTGTATGTAAATATATGTATATATATATATATATGTACATGGTTATTTAGATAACAGATTTTTTTTTTCTAATTTGAAGTGTTCATTTGAGCAATATAGTAATCAAATTCAACAATACTTTGGAGTTGTGTTTTAGATCTAAATTCAAATATTAAACTACACTATTGCAGTATCACACAAGTGTATGAGGAGACTTCAAAAAGTTTGTGGAAAATAAAATTGAAGATAAAAATACAAACATAAACTCTCAACATAAGCTCTATCAAGACACCATTTAAGACACTTGTAAGCAATGATATCAGTTATTAGTCCATCCTTAAAAAACTGAGAGTCTTAGGAATTTAACCATGCCAATGCAGTCTTTTTTATGTTATTAACTGAAGAAAAATAGATGCCTTTCAAAAAATTTTTTTGATTAGGAAACATCAACAAGTCAGAATGAGCCAGATCAGGACTGTAAGGTGAATGCCTAATGATTTTCTACAGAAACTCACAAAATTGCCCTTGTTAGATGAAAGGAATGAGCAGGAGTGCTGTGATGGTGGAGAACTCTTCTCTGGTGAAGCTTTC